>NW_006801307.1:10118-12614 GCF_000485575.1 Poecilia formosa
CAGGACGGGGAGAGCCTAGGCCGGCGTGAGAAGTTGCACTGGTGCGTTCTGGACAGAACGCATTTGACCCAGGGGAGAACTCCATCACACACGGCTTCGGCTCTCTCATCTGGGGAGAGAGGACGGATGGAGGTGCCTAGCCTCCAAAGTTCACCCCCACGGTCGTGAGGAACCCGGCGGATCTTGGAACTGCGGATGCCCTGGTGTCGTCTGTAATAGAACGCCCTTTATCCAGGGGAGGGCCGAGAACCGAGGCGTCGAGCCCAAACAGGGCCAGGGGGTGGGGTAATGGTTTCAGGCATAAGGTTTGGAGAAACACGGTGATTCCTGGAGCCACCGCTGCAATCGGAGGGCGGTCCCCCCGTTACAGGAGAGGGGGGGACACCGAGAGCCCCGCAGCGGTGGGACCAGTGTAGGACGGCTGGGACAGACGGGTCGTCTGGGTCTCGCTACCGATGGGGTGACCGCGGGGGTTTGGGGGCCCCCCCTGAATGTTCGTGCCTGGGTCTAGAGGCGAGCCTGCAAGGCTGAAGGAACCCTCCGCCGGTGCCGGGGCACCGGGGCCGGCGGGAGCCCTCCATGGCAGGCCACGAGTGTAGTTCGGTCAGATAAGTGTATGTAAATGTGCTTAGTGGGCGGAGCTCAGACCTCCGAGGGGGACACCTAGGCGGGGTCAGCCCGCGGTCGGTGCTCCGTCTTCGGCCTGTGTCCAGGGAGACTCAGCGCTTTTATTCCAGCTTCCGCAGGGATCCACGGAGCTCCACGCCAACCGGAGCAGCCACCAGGCCCATCAGATGGACCGTGGAGACTCACCGGCCGAACGGGAAGCCACAGCGTGAAAGCCCCGGTTCTCCAGTTCAAAGTGAAACTTTTGGCCGAAAAAGCGTTAAAAACGGCCGAAAATGGGGGAAAAGAGGACTGAGACCCGCTTGGAGGGACTCCCGAGACTTCAAGGATCACGAAAATATGTCTAAGTGTTGAAACACTTTGTCATTTTTCCGTCCAGAACTTCTTTTCTAACTCGTTCCTGTAATCGTTCCGGAAGTGATTTTCACCGTAAGGTCTTGGAATCCACTTTGACTTTCACTCCAGAACGTTTCCCCCGTCGTCGGGCAGTACTGCTTTTTTAATACCCCGTATCTCCCTCATTTTTAAAGATAGAACCATGTGGACTGCACCAGGCTGTTCCGCGGACTCCGGAGATTCGAACCATACCCGGTTTTCCCGGCTGAAACGCATTTTTAACCGGTTTTGGAGCTCATTTCCGGGTAACTTTCTTTCGCTTCTACCGCCGGCTGGGAACGTCCTAGAGACTATCCGAGACCACCACCGTGTTCCCCACGATACAAGCTTTCAGGCAATATATGGTTTGCCTGGGTGTGTTGCGCTTTTAAAGATCGGACCGGAGCTCTGGAGGTCCAGACCGGGGCTCGGCAGCGGAGCTAGCCTGTTGCACGCGCTAGCAGGCGGACAAGGTCTGCAGCTGCTCACCCCCCCTCTGTTTCGGACCTCCACCCAGGCATCCGGGACTGACACCCCCGTGACCGGGGCTGTCTCTGGAGCTTGATGATCCCGGTCTCGGTCCGGTGGGACCCCGGGAACAGGCCCGGAGGTCTTGTTGGGCCGAAAACGGTTATAAATTCGTATAAATTCGGGGGAAGCTCCCAGCGGAAATCGGAGACCACCACAACCATCCGCGGACCGGCCCGGATCCGACCGTGTGCGGCTCTCCCGGGTTCCGGTCCGTTTGGACCGCCTTATCGCGGGGCAAGCGGGCCCGGTTTGACGCTAATCGGTTAAAAATTCGTAGAAATTCGGGGGAACGTCCTAGAGACGATCCGAGACCACCGGCGTGATCAGGAGGCTCGGGGCTTTTAAACGGTATATGGCATGCACATATTGGGGGCCCCGATCTCACGGGATAACCGGAAATGTCGTTTTCATCCATCCGGAGAAGGGCTCTCCATAGGGAATGAATGGGAGCCCACCCGACCTTTGGGCCGGGGCCACAAACGGGGTCCGATCTCCACGTGCTTCGGCACCATTGGAGGGGACATCCGGGGCTAACGACACCCCGAGTTTGACACGCCTAGCTCTTAGGGTCGGGTCTCCACGGGGTCTTTGGGTTCGGAGTACCCCAGGGCCTGGATCTCGGCCTTGGGGGGAGGTGGGCTCGGAACCAACGGTGGCACACGCTCCGGGGGATGGCCCCGAACCGACCCACCAAGTTACAGCCCTCTGGGATCCCGTTAAGGGGGTCTCCCGCGGTGGTCTTTGCCTCTATCCCATAACCTCAGAACAGCATTTCCCCTCATGGGGATCAGAAAATGTCCACACAAAGAAGCAGTGGTCCCCACAACTCCACATTGTAGACAGAAACAGTTCCCCACAAGGATATATGATATATGTGTGTGTGTGTAGGTGTGTGTGCACTTTGAACTGCCTTGTTGCTGAAAATGCGCTACATAAATAAAATGACCTTACCTTACCTTCATG
>NW_006801308.1:0-1720 GCF_000485575.1 Poecilia formosa
AAAATGGAAAATGGCTCAAAATGGAAAACAAATGTCTGTGCCTCATTTATAAGGACTATTATAATTATTTCAAAGTGATTTTGAATCGATAGGTCACATGACCTGTAAGCTATTGAATAAAACCCCTCAATTTTGATGAAAAAAAATTCCAAAAAAATGGAAAATGGCTCAAAATGGAAAACAAATGTCTGTGCCTCATTTATACAGACTAGTAGAACAATTTCATAGTGATTTTGAATCAATAGGTCACATGACCTGGAAGCTATTGAGGAAAACATTATATTTCTTTGACAGGAATGTTAGGTTCGGTAATTTGTTGATAGTCCCTAAGTGAACCTTCGGGCGCTGCGGCCGGGAGCGATAGAGAACCGCTGGCCGACAGTAGCGTTCATAAATCGGATCAACCTTGAGCTAAACGCCGCTTACTCCGCGGAGCTCGAATATCGAATATCCAACTTGAAACTAACTTCACTGCGGTTTTATATACTTGTATTATATATATTTAAAAAAAAAAACTAAAGAGTTACCTAAGAATAATTTAATACTCGGTATCCAAACGCATATATCAAAACACACACACACAGACACCGCACACACACACACACACACACACACATTGCCTCTGTTCTCAGCCTGTTCCCGTAGCAGTGGATTTTCTCCCGCATTATTTTCCTCCAACAAAATATTCCACTGAACGAAGTACGTACAGCTCCCTTTTAACCTTCGTCTTCCCATTTCTGACGCTGGATCTTCAATATCCTCACGTTTGAAATACCAGGCGACTACAAACCGTGTGTTAGCTTTAGTTGCTAAGTTTTGGCTACGGTCTGTTGTCGCCCTTATATCAGCAGGAAAATGAAAAAATTAAGCACTGGATTGTACCAGCTAATTACTGGACACAACGGCACACAGAGGGTTGCCACCTTTCAGAAATTAAAATAAGGGATGCCCACCACAGCGCATGTCACTTTACTTTCATGGGGTGGGATGGCCACTGCAGCGATAGACAATATTTTATGGCAGTGTTTTTTTATTTTAAAAAGTGATCCAGAGTGGGTGCTGTCGTGGCGCAGGGGCAACGCACAACCCACATATTGAGGCCTTAGTCCTTGTGGTTGTGGTCGCAGGTTCGATTCCTGGCCTGGGGACATTTGTCTTCCCCCTCTCTCATTCCCCACTTTCCTGTCAAACTACCTTCAAACAAAGGCCACAAGAGCCAACAACACCTTTTGTAAAAAAAAAAAAAAGTGATCCAGAGAGCAATCATTCATACATAGAGTACTCCAATCAGAGTAGCACACCTTAAACATGTTTAAGCAAAGTGTAAAATGTATTCGGTAAACTGCTCAAGTACTGAGTAACTGATCATAACTCCTAATTTAATAAACAATATGTGTCCTCAAACAGGGCTACAAAAGTATAAAAATTATGTGAAAATTCTGGTATTGTAAACAGTATTACTAAAATATTTATACAAATAAGGAGTTAGGTTTGGAGGCTGGTTCTAGACAAATTTACCACGGGGGCCAGGATAGTTAGTGTTTTTCCATGGCAACACTTGAAAAAGAATGAAACAAAAAAAAAAAAACAGAGCAATATTTCATTATTTGACACTGAACACTGAATTAATATGTCAACATTTCTTAATAAAACAAACAGAAAGCCCTAGCAAATCTTTTTAAAGTAGGAAATATTTATGTATTTACTGTTAATCTCTTAG
>NW_006801308.1:2673-12968 GCF_000485575.1 Poecilia formosa
GATGGCCCCACATGGGGCCCACCTAGGCATGCTGGCTGGGGAATTCATTTGAGATATCTTGAATTGAAGTCTCCATACAAGTCAATGGTAAATCTGACGTCATTTCGACTAGTCAGAATGTAATTAGAGATATCTCAAATAGTTATTTTGTCTAGTCAAAATATAATTGGAGATATCTTAAATCCTTAAAACGTCTAGTCATAAAACAATTTGAGATATCTGGAATGTAAGGGCGGTAAAACCGAATTTATGTTAAAATGGCTTGCCATAAACCGGGTCTGCAGTTACTCTCCTGATCCATTCATACAGCAGCACACCGCGCCAGGACGAACACATTTGTTTTAATTGCCTGTATTCATCCACACTAACATGATTCAGCCTGGGATTTGAGTCTTCCCTCTCACGTCTGTATCTTTACGAGAGGTTTTGCTTCTAAGGACGGTGGAGTATCTGGTTGAGGATGTTTTTAAATTACGCGGTCGATAGCAGCTCACCGCGTCTATGTAGTGTCCGTCTCTAGGCAACCACAACAGCGTCGGTCCGTAGCTTTCTGGGGGTCCTTTAGCTCCCGCCACGACAATTTAGCTGACCTTAATATAACCTGTGTTTTATTTTGGTCATTATTCTTACACTTAGTCTTGATATGTGTGTGTGTGATAGGCGTGTCTATTGGACATTTATAGAAATACGGAACAAATTGCGTCCTGTATCGGTTCAATACGGGACACAACATTTAACAGCCAAATACGGGACGATTCCATATTTTAAGGGACAGATGGCTACCCTACGTGCTCCCAACACAAAAGCGGTAGTTTTCATCACCTACTGACAATAAACAAATAGAATTTGGCTAAAATTATAAACTTGAACAGAGAACCAAAAATGCTTCATATGTGCTCATTTCATTGTGTGGACAAAAAAGTAATGGAAGAAATCCTGCATCTCCGAAGCAACTGAGTCAGTGAAGTAACTACATATGCTAGAGCGGCAAAGCCTAATGGGGCCTAGGATAGGTTATGTGGCTGCATGCGTGACATGATGCTGTCAGCCAGCTGATGTCCTATCTTCTGGATAACAGACTTCATCTGGGCAGCTACACACTCAGAACTGTCACTGGTAGGATTTGGTGTAGGTGTGACATGAGGCATAGGTGTGCTGGCATGATAGTCAACAGGATTATGGACCCCTGGAATCTCATCTAACAAGGGCATAGGACCACTTAGAGCAGGACTATCATCAGAAAACGGAATGGGGGCAAGTACACCTCTTCCACTACCAATACTAATGGGTTTGCTAAACCAAAATGGTTACTTTGAATAGACATTGTTCAGGGGTTTGACAAATTAAAAGATATTCAGAATCCAAAATACAATAGGAAATAAAATCACCAACTTGGAATAAATCAGTTTTGGAATACAGACGGATCTGCAGTTTGGAATTCACTTCCTGTTGATTTAAAGTCTGTAACCAGTTTTTGAACGTTCTAAAACTCTGGATACAGAACTGTATCCATTTTTGATGTTTTATGTTTCATTGTTTGTTTGTATATGTTGTCAACATTATGTTGTGCTATTTTAAATGATTATCACTTCAGTTTTTTAGAGGTACTGTTTAAAAGCCCATCTAGGGACAAGTGCTGTGAATTAGCTGTTGCTTTTGCACTATGATGCTGTTCTGTTCAGTTTGTCTATGTCGATGTGTGTTTGTCCCCATCAAATAAACTTAATAAATAAAATAAACAAATATTAAACAAAATAAATAAAAACAATTTGTGTAGTATATTACTCTAATGGCACATAGAAGTTCTCAGTGTACAGCAATATCTTTACACTGCACCGTAATGCTACCGTGTCAGCTGTCAACATGAACCCACACACAATGTGAACTGATGTCTTCAAAAACCGATGTGGCAGACAGGACAGTCACAGGTTCGATGAGAGCTTGATTGAAGTCCAAGGTCATGGCACCAATGTGACAGCTCCGTGTACCCATCCTGTCATACACACTCGGACGTCAGTTGGTGGGATTTCATACCGTTTACTGGAACTGAAATAAGTGGTGAACAACACACAAATAGCACAGGGAGCTTCCCTACTGGTCCACTAGTCACTCTGTGTACACAGCAGTGCTGAACAGACTGTGTGGAATTTACAAATAGTTATTACAGTGGTTTTTACAATATTCTTTATGACATATGGTCGTGTAGTCTTTTTTAATAATACATCTTTAAAATGAATTTAATACAATTTGGTCTTTTTTTATAAATTAAATAAGAAATTAGAAAAATAAATAGAGACAGCAGTCAAAATTAATTATTAAATTACTTAACAGCACCCTCTGGTGGTTCACAGAAAATAAAGCTTGCGTCAGTCATCATGGAAACAACTAAACAAACTGACAGACTGGCAAACATAACTGACAAACTGGCAAATACAACAGATAAACTGACAAACATAAATTACTGACATTTAATGTAACATAATTACCTGAAATGAGTGGTCAACAAATAGCACAGTGAGCTTCCCTACTGGAATACTAGTCACTGTGTACTGAAACAAAACTCCAAGTTAGCCTTTGAACATGCCCTCCAACACTACTCAGAAGAAAACTGGATTTGATGGCTTACCACACCAGAGCACTGAAGAGACTGTTTTTTGTTTGTTTGTTTTATAAATGAACATATTTGTTTACAAGTACAAAAAAAAACAACAACAAAAAACAACAACGAAGAAGCAGAACACAATATATTATAAAGTGTGCCAGGGGTGTAGCTTTCAACAGTAAATACATTGGTATGAAAAACCAAAAGAACAGAGAGCAGATATTACAGACATGACAAATTAAAAATATTCAGAGATATACAACATTCATATGTATTTACAGATTTTTTGTTCATATTCTTGGAAATAGTGGATATTTTGATTTCCTTAACCCTATGTAGTCGCTGCCCGCCGTGCGGCGTACAAGCATGTGACGCATTTATAAGGCTTCGTAATAACATGGACGCATACCGAGTTTTCATTTCAACTCTGTTGGACAGCACGGACTTCAAACTTTATAAAAGTGGTGTTTTTATATTGGTTTTGTGGTTATTTACTTCAAAATAAAGCCAGAAATAAGATTGATAATTTCCACCTTATTTTGTGGGTTCTAAATGTACCACATTTCGAAACAACCATATGTTGACTAAAATATGTTGACGGTCTGTTGCTAGTAGAACGGAGACACGCAGAGAGAGACGGGGGGAGGGGGAGGACTTGGATATGGCAAGAGACTAGGGCGCAGCCATGCTGTGGATTTTACTAGGTTTTTTAGACTATAAGTGTGTTGTTAGAGTTCATGGTGTGTGCAGTGTTAGTAGTAGTTTTGCTAGCTATCGCTACATGGCTTCATACCGAGCGCTGACGCACTGAGAAGAGAGACTGCGCGCCGGGATGGCCATTTAGACCTCGTCTTCAAAGGGTTTTAACCAAAACTGCAAAAAAAAAGGGTGAAGATGATGAAAATTTACATTTGTGAATATGAAATTTGCCAAATATAATAATTAGATTGATTGCCAGTCTTTTGTCTGCATTAGTGTTCTTAATATAAAAGCCAAAAAAAAAAAAAAATGCTCATACCTCAGGGAACATTTAGTATCACTATTACAATTTATAAAGTTATTATACTCTTTCCAAAATTTTCTTGTGATATGACAATTCCAGAATAAATGACTAATTGTTGCTGGATGCTCTCTGCAGAACTTACAGTTGGGGTCTATTGTTTTAATATATTTAATCATGTATTGATTAATAGGATAAATTTGATGTAACAGTTTAAAAGAGACCTTTCATTTTGTTGTTTATGAAAAGTTTCTGATGATGAGTCCACACCTTTTTCCATCAGGGACAAAATTCTTCCAATAGAAAACAAATGAAGGTACAGAAATAATATCTTGTTGAAACAGGGCATGAATAGTTCTGTTATTCTTACAAGTAGAAGAAAAACACGCTTTACCAATGGTGGTGTCAGTTGCATTTAACAAGGCCTTATATTATTTCTAAAGAGTTCACATATTTCATTAGTTACTGCATCAAACACAATATCATATTCTTTAGAAGTTACAGCGGGGTTATACTTGAGTTTGAACTCATTGTAACTGAGTAAACACCCATTTTTGTTAAATAGCTGACCCACCAGAAGGATTTTATTGTTGAACCATTTAGGATGAAATAAAGATTTATTTTTGTGAAGGATGTATTGGTTATTCCAGATGAAGAATTTATGGGGAGAAAAAATATTTTTATATATAAGTGTTCATGAAAGAAGTGCTGGTAACACTTTATTTGAAGGGGTGTGCATAAGACTGACATGACAGTGTCATAAACGTGACATAACACCTATCATGAACATGAAGAAGTCTTTATGAATGTTTATGACAGTTGTCATGAAGTGTCATTCGGTAAACAATGACACTTTTAATGTAAAGTTGCTCTAAAAGTTGCATTAAAAGTCTATTAAAAGTGTCAACTTTGCATGATTTTGTAATGACAATTTTTAATGCAAAGTTGGCACTTGCAATGGACTTTTAATGCAACTTTTAGAGCAACTTTACATTAAAAGTGTCATTATTTACAGAATGACACTTCATGACAACTGTCATAAACATTCATCAAGACTTCTTCATGTTCATGACAGGTGTTATGTCATGTTTATGACAGTGTCATATCAGTCTTATGCACACTCTTCCAAATAAAGTGTTACCAAAGTGCTTGTTTGTGAAATGCAGAAAGCTTTATTGGTATTTTCTCTACATTATAATCACAGAGAAGGAGGAAATTAAGACCCCCTACACTGGAGAAAATGTAATTTGGGGAAGTATTCCAAATGGAGGATGGATTTTTTAGATATGACTTTAACCATTTTATTTTGAATGTATTGTTTAGAGTTATGAAATCTAGAAAATTCAACCCTCCTTTTTCATAAGAATTCATTACCACTAATTTTCTTAAGTCATGTATATGATTTTTCCATAAGAAATTTAATAAGATCTGGTCAATAAATATTTATAGTTTGGTTGTCTAAATGCCAGGAGAGCCATCACCCAATTTAGACAAAAACATGTACAATACTTACAGGCACAATGCAGCCCATATTCAATCAAAAGGACAACTGAAAAACCTGATTACAGGTTTTTCAGTGACGTGCTTCACCCCTGAGGTACTTTTCTGTCGCAAGATGCAAACTTCCCATCACCCTTAAAGCGTTAAACTTCCACACAACATTTCTTAGGATTTGCTGCTGTGCACTTGCACAGTGTGAAGGAAAAGCAGGCTGTGAAGTATGAGGTGATCAGTTTTTGTGATCGGCATCAAAAGACGATCACTGATCATACACTTTTTCACAGAAATTGGTCAGTTATGAACAGTGACCAATCGATTGGCACACCACTACTCCTGGGTACTTTAATGTCCATGTGAAAGGAAAATGCTTATTGTCAAGCAGTTTTTAAAAGCAGGCATTTGCGAACTTTGTCCAGTCTTGGCTGTTCAACTTGGAACTTGGTTACTGGTTCAAGTTCTGATGAGCATGTGACCATGTGAACAAGTTCTTGTCATCAGACTGTCGCATGGTGCTGACTTGGACTTCTTCTCCCACATGCTGAAGTACCTGGGCCATATATGGCACTTCATTATAGCTCACAGTTTGATGACAGTGGCATCTAGTAAAATAGATCAAAACAATAAATGACAAAATACATGCTGTAACTACTCCCGTAATTTTACATGTTCCATTGTATTTTTATAAAGATATTGTTAAAAAAAAATACAAAAAAACATATTCTGGAAATAATAATGCAAAGTATTCATTTTGTATTTGAGTCTTGAATTCAAAAGTAAAAGCACAGAAACTACCCTTCAAGAACATAAATGTTTCATTACAACGGTCGCACCACATGATACTTGGTCACACTAAATGATATTTTCATGTTCAGTCATGATCAACAGGCAAATAATTTGCCTCCTTAAAAAAAACAACCTTACTTCCCACACAAGGCAAATATGAAATTCAAAATCAAAACAGAAAATTGTGGGAATATTTAATTATATATATAAAATATGTAATATCTAATAGTTTTTTTTAGATTAAAAAAACTACTTGGGTACCAAATACCCAAATATGGCAATTACATACCTACTGCTAAAAGTGACACTTGTTTTGAAATTTGAGAAAGATTAACAAACCTGTTTGAAGTCTCCAGAGATTCTTGGCAGACTGCTGGATGATGCAGCCTCCTGTTTTTGACTGGATTTCAAAATGTAAGTCCCAAAATGGGAATTTCTTGATGGTCGCACCACATGATATTTTGTTAAATGGACATTTTTGGACAAAGTTTGTTTAAATGTTATAATGGAATTATAACTAAAAATGCCTTGAAAATTCGTACAGGATGAAGAAAAGACTTGGAAAATTATGTCAATCAGGAAAGAAAATATATTTGAACTGTAATTTTTAAGATATTTTTGAAACAATAATTGATTTCGCACCACATGACATTTTGACCCTTTAAGACTACAAAAATGGCCAAGAAAAACAGCTTTTGAAAGGTTAAAAAAGGTGTATATGTGGGAGATATATTACATCTGTGGTTTCTTTTTATGAGTTTAAACCTTAAAATTAACTGTAAAAAGTAGAGCCAGACAAAAGGATTGGGCGTCACTTCATTGAGCCAAATCTCACTAACTTCAATATTTGGGTTCACCCAGTCTGTGCCAGCGGGATAAGTTTGGTACCACAAATGGCCACAAGGCGCCATTTAGACATACAAGAACTCAAGGAAGTAGGGCAATTCTTCAGACGGGTGGCTGACCAGGCTGTTGTTGTTCACTAGGGAATCTATATGTTGTTCCTCTGTGACTGACAGGTTACTGGATGAACCTTCCACGGTAGGGCAGTTAGTGGTGTGTGCTTTCCGCCGTGGTTGAACCAACTCTTCTCCTACTGATGACTTCCATGACTCAAAGAAGTTCAGGCCTCGTACAGAGGCGCACAGAAGCCTCGCGCACCGCTACCGACAAAGATCGCGAGGTGGGCCGCGAGGAGCCGGAGCCCCGCCGAGGAGAGGAGCTGGATCATGACGACAGCGGAGACTCCAAAGAAACACGACTCACCTTAATGGAAGAAGTGTTGTTGTTAGGACTGAAGGACCGAGAGGTGAGCGCAGACAGAGCCCGGAGATATAGTTTTACAGGTTTAAGTTATCTGAGATCCCAGCTAGATTACCCCAAGTCACACAACGTTAGCATTTTGTAATGCTAACTGTAGCTAACAACAAGAGCAGGCCTCGAACTTAAGCATTTTTGTAGTCTGTGGCTGAAATGGGTTTCAATTTCTTGCGTTGCGAAAGTGAGGGATACGCTGCTGTAGCTGACCAATGTGTGTTTTTAACCAGCAAGGTCAAAACAAACATCTTAGAATAATGTACAGTGCTATCTTTTCCGGTGTAATATAAATCCACGAAATGTATTTGAGAGGCGCATACGTTAATTACATTCACTCTTATTTTATAAAGTTATTCTTGAGAAGAGGGACAAAACAGACGGATAAAGCACAACATTTGAATAAAATATACACAAAATATATTTTTTTCAAATATCTGACTAAACTAACCTGGGCCATGTGAGCACAACAATGTATGTTTTCCTGAATTGCTGAATATTTTTTATTTTAAACTTTGTAGTAGGTGGATGGTGTCTGTAAAATCCCTTGTCCTGGAGCAGAACTCATAATAGTTTAAAACAAATAAAGGAATATTAAGGTAATATATTATGACAAGTATAAGTATTCAAATAAATAATTATAAAAGTATCAATAAATTGACTTAAAAATCATTTTTATATATTTTCCAACTCAACTGTTTTTGTCAACACCGTCGGACATAAAAGGAATGTAAAAAAAAAAAAAAGAGGCATTTTTGGTTATGGTTATGTTATTCTTTAGGTTTTTCTTCTTTTTTATTACGAAGTTGCTCGTCACAACCATGATAACTGACAATTTACAAAACTTTGATGAAATTTTGTGAAATAAATGCTTAATTTTGGTATACTGTAAAGATTTCATGGACCTGATGAGCTACAATATGGCCTCCTTCAGAATAACATCATATAAATTGAGGTAGTTTGGCATTTTGTCCACTCCATCAGAGTTTTTAACTGACAATGTGACTATTTTATGGAGGACGAAAACTGACATAATAAGAAATAAAAGCATAAATATATATTTAGTTTTTCAGGTCACATGACATAGAAGCTATTGAAGAGAAATACTAAATTTAAACAAACAAAAAACAAAAGGTAACAAAAATAAAAATTTTGTTAAAATGGAATAAAAAGGTAAAGCATTTATTAATTTTGACAGGAGTGTTTGGTTCAGAGATTAGTTGACAGTCCCTAATAAGTGAACCTCCGAGTGCTTGAGGGGGGAGCCAGAGAACCGCTGGCCGAAATTAGCATTCATAAATCGGATCAACCTTGAGCTAAATGCTGCTTGCTCAGCAGATATTGGAATATCCAATATCCAACTCGAAACTAACTTCACTGCAGTCGGTAACACAACAAAACCACCGGGATAAAGTTTGTTTTGATCTGTGGCCTGTAAAGATGGCACTGAGCAACTGCGCGAGACCTAAAAGTCCCACAACGTCTGACGCAGTGACGTTGGTTCCAAAGCTCTATTGACCAATAGTAGAGGAGATGGACATAGAAGGCAGCTCTTCTCATTAACATAACGATGCAGGAGGTAATGGCAAAAGGAGGGCTTGTAAAAGGAAAAAACAAAACAAAATTTCTACTTTTCATGACAAAAATGCATGTTTTTTGGAAATGAAAAAGAAAGTGTATACATTTCTTGATGGAAACTCATCTGTAAGGACAAGGAAAAACTAAATATATATTTATGCTTTTATTTCTTATGCCAGTTTTGGTCCTCCATATCTTTCAGTGATAGTGTTGACAAATTTCACTGCACCTTAGCATCTTTACATTTCCAAAGCATTGTTTGTCATATTTGAATACATAAGCTTGAGGAATAATTGCATTTTTGGGGGGAGAAAATTGAAACCCCATTTTGTCCCTCTTCTAAAGAATCACTGATATATGTGTGTGTGTACATATATATATATATATATATATATATATATATATATATATATATATATATATAATATATATGTGTGTATATAAAGATAGAAAGGATTTAGACAGTTGGGATATGAACACTAACAGATCATCTGCATAAAGCGCATGTTTATGCTTCTCTGTACCTATTTTCATACCCGTAATCGATAAGTTGAAACGAATAGCAATTGTTAATGGCTCTATAACAATGGAAAACAGGCTAGGAGAACTTGGGCAACCCTGTCTACAACCTCGGGAGAGTGTGAAGGCGTCCGACAGAATTCCAATAGACAAAATCTGTGACCTGGGCCCAATAAAGAGTGTTCTTACATATCTAATAAACGTTTCCCCAAAATTCATAACTCTGTCTCAAAAAGAAAATCAGATTAAATTATGTCAAATGCCTTCTAAGCATCCATGGAAAGTATCACTTGGGGTTACGTCTTTCTTTTAGCAATATCAATAACATGAAACAACCTCCGAATATTGTACACTCCCTGTCTTTTCTTACCAAATCCTGTTCAATCTGCATAGATAATTTTTGGAATGATTTTCTCCAGTCGAGATGCAATTTAGACAAGACCTTATAGTCTGAATTAAGAAAGCTTGGGCGTCTATAATTACAGTACTTTTATATAACTTTTCTAGGCTTGGGAAGTAATGTTATTGTTGTGAGCTGTAAAGATTAAGAAAGTGCTATCCTTTGATTATGTTTGTAAGGGGGATTAATAATTCATTTGAAAAGGTTTTAAAATATTCAATTGGAAAGCTGATGGGCCCTGGGGCTTTTTTATTTTGTAAGGATTTAACAGCAAGAGAACCTCTTCACATTTCATTATCCAGGATGTCTTTATCGGCTGTGTTAATCTTGGTTAAATGTGACTGTTACAAAAATTGTTTTATTTCTTCATTGTCAAGTTCAGATTTATATAACAATATTCCTTGAATTGCAAATTTGTCTTTTTTAGATGTCTACTATCATTTGTTTTAATATTCTAAATAACTTTTTATCTGCCGCTCCAGAAGTTTGCTTGTTTTGTTACCAAATTCATAGCAATATTTTGTTCTAGCCATTGTTGCTCCAGCTTTAGTTGTACACAGGTTGTTTTGTTCTTGAATGGTCAATCTCCAAAGTGCTTA
>NW_006801309.1:0-7711 GCF_000485575.1 Poecilia formosa
CCTCCTTCTGGATGAGATCTGATGGATTTCAGAGCATAGTCCTTCAGGAACCTCAGAACTTCTGTAAAAACCTTCCGGGTCGACATCGACTTCTCGTTGGCTGCGTAGATTCCCTCTGACCAGTAGTTCTGTCAACAGGTTTCAGTCTGTTAGTTTGTGTTCATACCAGGATAGTTTATCAAATCTACTCATGATGAACTGCTGCAGTCTTAAAGTCCGAAAATTTATCAAGCTTAAGTGGTGAAAGTTGGGAAAAGACAGATTCTCTTGGAGATTCAAAAACAACACAAAACTGTGTAAGAAAACCTCATTTATTTATTTTACTATTTTGTTTTTGTTGTTTTTTAACAGCAGCTGCCAATAAAAGTGAAAGTCACAATGTTGACATGATTATATGAGTTATTTTATCAAGAAATCAGTCAGAAGCTGTGAAAATGGTTGGATCTGCTTCTCTGACTGCAGTGACGCTCCTGACAGAGGAACAGATTTTCACACAATCGTCTGAATCAGTTAATAAACTTTATTATTCATGAGATAATTTGCATTGACCTTTATGATGGAATATGGGAGAGTAGAGAGCAGAACCTGAGGAGGAACCTTATGGAAACATGGAGGTGCAGCTGTGATTTATAAAGCAGAAATTGCTCTGAAGTGTGGATACAAATGGTTTTATAAATCAAGATTATTTTTTTTGACATGGGACATTTTTGGATTTTGGGCATATGTTCACGTTTCGTATGATTCCTATGGATTTTTTCTTATGACACCTTAGGTATAAGTTCTGCTTTTTCTAAAATGTTGTGCAGAAGTTCAGAAACTATTAAACTAATGGCGTCACCTGGCTCAGTGGCGCCCCCTAGGCAGGTTAAAGACCTCGATATGAACATGAGTCTGAGTCCTCGCTACCTTTGCTGCTCGTCTTTCCCCACTTCCTGTCAGATTACTGTTGAATAAAGATCACCAGTGGGAAAAAAGACAAAACCTATTAGACTGAAATGAAAGAGATATTAATTAATATCTATATTTATAGAGACCCAGTGGTAAAACCTATTATGATCTATCTATCTATCTATCTATCTATCTATCTATCTATCTATCTATCTATCTATCTATCTATCTATCTATATTTCTGATCTGGGTTTGAACCATCAGGTCTCAGTCTGCAGGTCCAAATATCAGAGATGTGAAAAAACTAAAACTTCACATCTCTGGGATTCTCTCTTTTTCTCCCATCTCTGTTAGAGGCTGGTGGATATTAAAAGTGATGAACTTTCATCTTTTTTCTCTTCCCTGGACTAGTGAGGGGAGTCATTGCTCCTATTCTTTGGTTCATTTCTTGATAAAATAATAATCAAAATGCATTTTGTTCTTGACTGACTCAGTGTTTCACCTGAAGTAAAACTTATTTATTTCCTTAACAACTTGGTGTGAAAAGTGGTGGGCAGAATTCTGACTGAGCAGAGATTGTGATATGTTTATCCTAATCAGTCTGGAAAATGTGTTTTCAAATCTCTGCATGGTCAGTAATCCATCCCCCTTAAAGAGCCCGACGTTTTTGTGCTCCGGTGAAACTGTTTTAATTTTGTAATTTCTAAAAGTAATCTCTAAAAGTAACTAAAAGTAACTAAAAGTAACTAAAAGTAACTAAAAGTACTATTAGTTTAGTTAGTTACTATTAGTTAGTTAGTTAGTTAGTTACTATTAGTTAGTTAGTTACTATTAGTTAGTTTAGTTACTATTACTAAAGTAACTAAAAGTAACTAAAAGTAACTAAAAGTAACTCTAAAATTTAGTAATTCTAAAAGTAACTCTCAGGGAAAGAGTCAGTGTTTTGGGTAATCACTGCAAAAGGTGTACTGTTTGTCTACTTGGTTGACTTTTGGGAGGCTTATAGGAAGTTTCATTTGGTTAAACTTTTCTACTATGTTGAATTTTGGGGATTCCCTTCAATAGGGAGTCCAGGTGTGTCTTTGCTCCTTCTACGCCGTGAAGTTAAGGAAGGAACCCGGCTCGGAAGACGTTCCAGCTGTATAATAAGAATCCGGATTCGATTTGCCCTGACATTTTCCCTGACAGTCCACCATCAAGTCTGCAAATAAAACAGCATTTTGGGCCTGTATATCTTGCATGCACAAACGGAGAGTCCTAACTGAATTCTGGAGATCCGGAAATTTGTGGAACGGTGTGGATGCTTGGCCAGCAAATCCACCTGCATTTTAAACAGGGGATTCTGTTCGGTTCCACAGTTTCCTGCTTGGCCAGTCTACAAACAAAACATGGGTGACAAAAAGTTTTTGGGAAATCTCAGATACAAATTTAGGTCTAAATAGCAAAAAGGGGGAAACAAACTTAATTTTCAGTTTCTGTATAAATGATTTTGCAAATAAATGTGAGGGAATGAGTGTGTATGAGTGATGTTTGTGCACAAACTGTCTGTGGAGCGATTCTGTTTTAGTGAGGTTTCTTCATAATTAAGTTTTCTAATATTTTAAATTTTCATGTCCGAGTCAGAAACCCAGAATCCCCCGGGACTGGATGTCGGAGCTGACAGAGTTTGAAGCTGTGCACAGTCGAGCCGAGGCTCAGAGAAAAGGTCGGACCTCCTCCAGTCCTGGAGGTTCTGGTGAACAAACTAAGGAATGCTGGGACAGATTTTCCAAACTTGTTACAGAACGAAGCGAATTAGATCATAAACATAAAAGTATAATCAAAAAAATTGTAAAGGTTTTGGTAAAGAAAAGAGTTTAAAGAATTAACTCAGTGTAGATGTAGAATAAGGCAAACTGAACATTGATAAAAAGGTTTTTAAGATCTCAACATCATAGGAAGACAAATTATGAATAACAAAAATATATGAATGTATTATGAACAACATAAATACATAAATATATGAATGTATTTGAGTAATTAAGTTCATTCATAGAAACAGGAGTGAGAATTTAAATTAGAAATGCCAATAATATCAGCAAGATTATGTTTCAATTTTAATGTTATGGTGTGTCGACAAAACAGTAAAAAATTGGATTTTGCTTGATTAAATTTTAGTGATTGATGACACTGTGACAGAGATTCAGACAACAACTGAGACTAACTTCAGTGTTAAAATGTAGTGATCTTTTGGTGCTCTAACTCTGCTGTTAATATGAATTAATATGAACAAATTAAGCTGAAACATATTAGTCTATAAAACACTTCATTTATGTATTAATAAGAATACAAAACAAATATAATGTTTTAACAAGAAAGGACAAAAGGCTTGTGACCAGGTGGGCCGAGCATTTGGTGAAGGATTGATGATTGGTGACAGGAAATGAGGAGTTGATCAGCTGTGAGGTAGAAAGAGTGAAGAATAGACCTGGTCTGATGATGTAACTGATTGTGGGGGTGAGTAGAGGAGAGAGGATGGAGAGGATGGAGAGAATGGAGAGGATGGAGAGGATGGAGAGGATGGAGAGAATGGAGAGGATGGAGAGGATGGAGAGGATGGAGAGGATGGAGAGGATGGAGATGATGGAGAGAGAGAAAACAGGGAAGCAGAAAATAATTCTAACTCTGAAGAAACATGAAACTAGTGAGAGAAGAAGAAACTATGAAGTAACTGACAGACATAAAACTGAGTTGATAAAACAAAACACACATAATTCTCACACTAGAATGACCAGAAGCACTAAGAAGGGCAGAAGTAGACTGTGACTCTAAATAAATAACTATACCTAGAGGAAGAAATAACCAGCATAAACATAACTAGAAAAACTACAAGGGACTGAAATGAGAAAAGAAACAAACAAAATCCCAACTCAGAGTCTGAACAGGAGCCTCAAACTATCTAAAGTCCAGTAATTTTTCCTTTATATAAAGATTAACTATATAAAGATTCATTTATAAAGATTAATTGATCAAATTCATCAAACCAGGAAGGTTGTGTAACTTTGATGTTACCTTGGGCAGATTCTGAGTTCTGAGCCTTTTATTTTGAGCCAAGGAATTTGCATAAAGAAAAAGAAAAACACATGAACTCCCTCTTCATGAGCTGAATCTTTAAAAAGGATCACAGGGTTAGCAAACTAAAATACAGTCATGCTCAGAACAAATTAATTTTTGAGCAATCTCTCAAAATGCTATTGGATTATGTTATGTGTGGCACTGAAAGGAGATGAATGATGATTTTATTAGCATTTAGTATAAAGTGCAATTTCAGGTTTAAAACTCTTTGATGTAACAGATTTACCAAAATGCTTGTGGATTTATGTTGTGTAAAGTAAAGTGGACATTTTGATTGTCATCACGGGAAAAATCTGATGAGAAATATTATTTAAGACATGTAGAAGTTTGCAAACTAAGATTCTGTAAAACTTTTGAGCTGCATTTAGTTGCATCTACCATCTCTTACTTTTGAATTAAATGAATTTAATGAGTTTTAGATTTTGAACTAAATGTGAGTTAAAGAAAGATAAACTTAGAGTGATAAGTTGTGTTGACTCTTTAGTCTAAAATCCAAGAGTTGAATAAACCAGTTTTTGAGTGAGTTTAAAAACTGAATGAAGAAAAAGACAAAAGTGGGAACTATTTCCCAGAATGCTTATTTTTGTTTCCTGTGTTGCACTGAGTGAGATGGACGTGTTACATTGATCTGACTTTATGTTGGAAAGGAAAATGTTTATTTTAAAGCCTGAAGATAATGTCCTGGTTCTCACTGAATGTTTGAGTAGAAATCATTGTGAAGTTTAATAAAAAAAATTACCAGGTCAGAAATGAAGTTCATTCAGTTTGAAACAGGAGTTTAAATTATTCTGAAGTAAATAAGTAGTTATTTTGACTTGATAATGTGAGTGAAGTAATAGAGAAAAGTTTTTGTTGCATATTGTGAAGTCATTGTTTAGTTGAATTGAAGCTAAAACTCACAATCAGGATAAATTAACTTAAAAAAAACAATGTTTGGACATCTTGTCTTTTGTTGAATCAACATCATAAACTTTTAATTTCTAAGTTAAAACCAATAAATATTTCTTGTTGACTTGAATCACATTTTCAAAGCAGCAGATGAGCTTTCATTTTCCAAGTTAAATCACTTCCAAATGTTTTGCAGTGTAACATAGATGATGTTTATAGTTGAAAAGAAAACGGCTATTTTTCTACAAAACTTATGTAGATTTGACTTATGAATGCCAAAATAGTTCTAAAATAAAAGTCTTTTATAACAAGTATTTCATTCACTGCAAAGTTTTTGCTGTTTTTGTTCAGCCTTTTCCATTTGTGTAGAAAAAGGTCAAATGTCTTCAACCTCAAGTCATTTCAAAGTTTACATGGATTTTATTAAACTTGATAACTGTGAGGTTAAAGGATCTGTAAGGTGATTGTTGAAGCTTTTATGAAATGATAAGATTGTTCCAACAATTTATGGTTATGAAATTATTCAGTGGAGATTTTGTAGTGATAACTGTTCAGGGTTTGAGAAGAGAAAGTTATGGGAAAAGAAAGAAACTGGATTAATTACTGGGAAGAATCAAATCTGATAACGAAGGTTTTGGGGAGGTTTTTTTCTCCCTTAGTGAAACTCCTTTAAACCGGGTTTGGTTCAGGGTCAGAGGTTTTTATTTTGTACGAAGCCTGAGAGAAAGACGCCTTAGGAAGCAGGAAGCTGTAGATAAAAGAAGAATTGTACTTTTTAAACCTCACCTCTCTATATAACTTGATCTGTGAGAATAAATGGTTTTCCTATTACTATGATTTTCATAATAATCTAAAATGACAAAGACTATTTCAGAAAAGGTACTTAATTTAGTGCAAATAAAATTTTAATAGACTAAGAATCTGAAGTATTGTTGCTCATGTAATTTTCAACACTTCAGAAATAAAAATTAGGGGAAAGAACAAAAGCAGTTTGTTTGTTTGGTTTTGCAACTAAAGTTGTTTCAGAGGAAAGATGGACAGTAAATTGTTCACTCAGTTTTTCAGTCAAGCATGTAGGTTTTCTCTGTCAGCCTTTCAGAAACAACACAGGGAAGTTTTCCTTCAAAGGGATTCATTCTTCTAGTGAATGTTCGTCTCAATGGTAGTGAAAAAATTAATGCCTTGTTTCCCCATTTAGTGCTGCCATGTCAGGAGGAAAACAAGTGAGGCTCAGATTCCTGTTAAAGGGTTTGAAGTTAAATCATTTTTAATAATAGTGATAGGAACATTGTTTAGTGAATAAAAAACAAAAACAAATGGGGGGTTTGAATTGAATAAGGAAAAAATACTGCTTGTGTTCACTGTTTTTTTAATACTGTTCTTTTAAAATAAGGATTTTATTTCTATTTCCTGGTTGTTTTTCATTGGAACTGCACACTGAACATAGAAGTATTTCTTTTCAATCTTAGGTAAAATATTTATAGGCTATGTCTGAATTTGAATGAACTGACATCATTTTTTCTAGCAGGGTTTATAGTCAAGCTCCTGCTCTTGACCTGATGCTGACCTTTGATGCTCCCACCAAGATTGGTGAGGTTTGTGTGTTCAACAGATGTGTTGTCATGCAGAGATGGAAGTTCACCTTCACGGTCACACCAGTTTCAAACTGGACAGTTATTGCAGGTTGGATAGGAGTGAATGATTTGGAATATCATGTCTAAAGATCACAGGAATGCTTCATTGGGTTTTCCCTGATCATCTCCTGGAAGATGATGAAGCTTCTTCAGTAGAGTCTCTGTTCTGTTTGCATCAAAGTGTTGGAGCATCAGGTGGTTGAATCTGCTGTGAACTACCTGATGGAGTTAATAAAACATAGTTGGAACTACTTACTATAAAATCATTAAGTTTATTCTGACATTAGTCGTTTTCTTAACTTTCAGTGTCATATCAGTTCCAATAGGAGTCCTTAGGAGTTCAGTGTTTTCCTGTAGACCAATCAGTGTGTGTCCATTTGTTCCTTCAAGAAAATAACTTTATTAGTGCCTTAAACATGTTTTTTCCTCACTTTCAGATTCCATCTGGTGCAGCTTTGTTGAATTTTGAAACAGTAAATTAAAATGTTTAATTATTGTACCTGAGTCTCCTTAAGTTTGATTGAACATGTTTTTATTGGAACCTGAAGAAACTCCTGAACAATTTGCTTGTGATGATTTCTTAATCCTCAACTTCTTACCATCATGTTGTATTTATTTTATATATATTGCATTAATCACTTTTACTGTTAATTCTGTTTAAAGAATGGCCCTTTTCTACAGGAACTTATTTTACTGAAGTTTGTTTTTTCTTTTGCTTTGGATTTTTTTATGTTACAGTTTTTATATTCAGATGTTATGTATCTCCAGAAAGCACAAAGTTTGTTTAAGGTGATCCATCATAGGACCAAAGGGAGGAACTGTTATGTCAAACTTTGTTTTATTTAAATCAATCAATCAATCAATCAATCAATCAATCAATCAATCAATCAATCAATCAATCAATCAATCAATCAATCAATCAATCTTAGCTATAAAGCATCCTTCATGTGGAGCAGCTCGCTGGAAACACATAATAAAGGATATTTCTGAACTGGGTTTGAACCATCAGGTCTCAGTCTGCAGGTGCAAATATCAGAGATGTGAAAAAACTAAAACTTCACATCTCTGGGATTCTCTCTTTTTCTCCCATCTCTGTTAGAGGCTGGTGGATGTTAAAAGTGATGAACTTTCATCTTTTTTCACTTCCCTGGACTAGTGAGGGGAGTCATTGCTCCTATTCTTTGGTT
>NW_006801309.1:10350-11852 GCF_000485575.1 Poecilia formosa
AAAAAATCCAAACCTACATCTTCCTGTGTGAAAAAGTGATTGATCCCTAAACCTGATAGCTGATTGGCCCAATCTGAGCAGCAGCAACTTTTATCAAGCATTAGTGATAAATTAGTGACTTTTTTCCAGCTGAAGATGAATTCTTGTCACTCATCTCTTAAGAATTATTCTAATTCAGCTACACTGGAGGATTTTTGAGCATGAACGATCTTTTTAAGGTCATTTCAATGTGATTCAAGTCAGGACTTTGAGTAGGCCACTCCAAAGTTTTCTCTATGTTGATTTTCAGCCATCCAGAAGTGGATTTGCTGGTGTGTTTTATACAGACAGTTTTTCACACAGGGCCTTGTGTGAAAAACCAGGCCCTGTTTTCACAAGGGCCTTGTTTTAAAGGTCCATCATTTTAAATTTTTGTTTTTTTGAAATTTTAAAGGTTCCCCTTTGGGGCCCTTTTCTTAAGGGTGAGGGTGTTACGGCCCTGGGCCTTGTAGGCTGGGCTGCAGGTGTTGCTTTTGTCTGTCTTTGTGCTCCTCCCCTTTGCAGGCGTCTCTGGTTCAATACTCTTATGGGTTTCAAACAAAATGTGGGCCAACTCCTACACCAGAACGGTCATTTCACAGGCACAATCAGGCTCAAAGCACTCTTTCCTTCCACTGAACTTGAAACTCAAACAAGTCCGTTTGCTGCCCACCGGACAGACTAGTGACACTCACCAGTAAGGACGGAGACGAGTTACAAGGCTTAAGCACACAAACCTCAAACAAAATTTAAAATTTGTAGACGTGCCGGTCACATTCCTACGGGACACTCCAGTGATCATCATAATACTCTGCCATCATAACTGCTCTTAGCGCACATTTATAAGACATTCTTTAACCATTAAAAGCCTCAACCTGATCCATGGTTTATAAACAGACAAGCGACAACACGCACAATAAAAACTCCAAAAGCGACCACCCGCAGTGTGTCCCCACTAACTGCTGTTGAGATGCTTTACCAAGGCCGAGAAAGAGTCACACGCTGTTAGACAAAGGGCCCATAGTAAAGAGTTACATTTTTGATTCTGTTAGACACCAAGGTCCATTTCTCACGAGAAACAGAAACTTATCAGGCCACAGAGACATGGTGTGATTTCAGGGAGTGTCTTCAATCCATATAAGCAGCTACCCTCCTCCTTCTCCTCAGACGCTGCACAGACTTTTTTAGAAACTCTTCTCGGATGTAATGGTAAAGTGTCTCCTTTCAGCGCTGAAAGTGAATAAAATAAGTAAAGTCTGAATGCTTTTCTTGGCTGATTTTATGCTCCGTGTGTCAATACAAATTATGATTCATCGATTGAGATTCTCGTTCTCAACAGTTGGTAGCAGAGGATGGTTTTGTGTTGACACATGAGCAGAGATTGGACTGGCCGTTCAGGCGCAGACTTTCCGAAACGGTACTCTGGTGTAGGGCCCACATGACAGGTTAGACAGACCTGAGAAACTACTGTTTCTCAGGTCTGT
>NW_006801309.1:12591-15375 GCF_000485575.1 Poecilia formosa
GTTAGCCAATCTGTGACTTGCTCAAGAAACACAAAAGTGTTGAGAGGGTCCACCATAGGACGAATATGAAATGAAGGTTGATCGCGATCTGATCCTCTGTAGTGTAATAAGTGTTAAAAAGAGGAAAAAATAGGAGCTGTAAAGCGTGGATCCATTTCTGTGTATCTGAAAGCTGTGTGTGTGTCTGAAAGCTGTGTGTGTGTCTGTCAGCTGTGTGTGTAAGCTTCTGCTGCTGAGCAGACGTTATGTGTTTAAATGTACTCTTTTATGTTTATTGCAATGTGTTTTAAAACCATGGTCAACACTGGGAAATTATAATCTGTGGGAGGTTTTTGATTTTGTTTGCTGGGTTTGATTTTCTGCTGTGTTTGATTTCCTCGCCGCCGTGCGAGCAAAACTAAAAAAAGAAAAAAAAGGAGAAAAGAGAGAAGAGGTGATTTTTGTCCCTAAATTTTAGCCTAAACAGATGGAGGGTGAACTTGAAAAGGAAAAATACTATCCAAAGTGGGGCGTTGGGCCATGGATTGCGCTCGGTGAGCAAATAGAAGCATTAATAACCTATTTGTCAAAGCATGACGAATATGAAAATAAGGGAGAAAGAGAAAAACTAAAAAAAAGGGCTAGAATACCTGGTGCAGAAAGGAGGCGACCTGTCAAACAGACAGCCTTTGGGGAAATATTGGCTGGAAGCAATAAATGTCACTAAGGGAAAACTTATTGAAACTAAACTAATCCTGCACAATTCACTAAATTCACATGTGGTAAAATTAACTGTATGAAGGATGAATGAAATTACATAACAGGTAAAATTATAAACAAAATAGACATCTAATGGGTTGAAGTTTTTGAAACTCAGCTTAGCTGTAGACATGGTTAAATTTAAACTTAATGAAACTTTAAAACTGAGGTTTATAGCAGAGTTGAACTTTATCATGGACTAATCAATATTTTTCTCTCTCATTATCTTATTAAAACAGGATTCCTTTTTATTTGAAACTTGGTCACCTTAAAATGTCTAAAGAGGGAACAGGATTGGTAAATGAATATGAATATTTGTATCAATTAAAAGGTGATTATGAAACAGCTCCGGATTCAATTATGGTTCATTACAAAATATTCTTGTCTCAAAGAAAATTTATGATTCTAAATCCAGATAATTCGGTTACCTTACTTCAAACTGGGAAATAATATGTTGGAAAAGGAGTAATCACATTTCAGCTTTGGTTTAAAACCAGACAGCATTTATTACAAGACTGCTTCATTTAGTTTGACTTTTTTTTTTATTCTATTTTCATTTTTATTAATATTGTTGTTTTTATTTTTTCTAATAACAGACTAATTTACTAACGGAACTAACTGCTGTTTTCGAAACACATGCGTGTCTTGGTAGAAAGGCACAAATTGGACATGAAACTTTTAAAGTGGATATGATAATAATTGATTATGTAAAAACAAACTGATTGGACAACAACTGGCTCACAACATCTGTGTGCCTTAAATTTTGATTGAATTGATACATAAATTCAAGTCCAACAAAATATTTGATTTGAAACGCAAAGACATCTTACAGTACTGCATAATCTTTGTCTACATNTGATGTTCACAGTGATGGAGCCTCAGTGATAATCCAGGAGAAAAACACCTCAGTCACAAAGTGGAGCTCAGGATTTAGTGACCAGATGCTGACAGAGGATCCATGTGATCTAAACTTCCTCTCAAAGACTCAGAAGAAAAGATTCACTATCATCCACATGTTGATTCATGAAGAGAAATCACTGATATGTTTCTGCTTTTTAACCAACAGATTGTCGTACAGAGGGGTTGAGGTGGTGAGGATGAACGCAGGCGGACCCAGGAGATAGGTGATAAATGATGAATTTAATGATATTAATCCAAGTATGGAACAACGGGGAACAGCCCGGAGGAACAACTGACGGCACGAGGGAACAGGTAACAAATGACAAGGATCCGACGAGAGACAAAGACAACAGGTGGGTTTACATACACACGGGGTAATCAAGGGAATGAGACACACCTGGGAAACAATCGGGGAAGACGCAGAGACAGAGACACAAGGAGCAAACTGAAGACAAAAAAACTCTAAAAATAAATACACAGAAACACGGATCATGACACAGATAAACTACATCACTGTTGTTTCTTACTAACTGGAGAGAAAAACAGTTTGCTGATGGATCCAAAGTAGAGAAGAGTTTCAGTGACTTCATGTCATCATCCTGTAACGTGGGTTTACAGAATGATGAATCAAATCAAAAATTAAAATCAGAATCACTCAGCTGGTCTGACAGTAGAGAAAAAGTTGTTGATCTGCAGCTTTGCAGGTTAATCAGTCACATGTTTTGCTAGTTGAACAAAGAGTATTTCATGATTTACTGTTGTATGGAAAATAAAATGTAACTATAAAAAGTATTCATGTGTGATCTTAATGTTTTAGTATTTCATATATAAATATTTACAATTTTAGTTTAGGAATTAGATGGAACAAAGGAAACAGGTGTTAGGTTGTGGGTTGCTGAGCTGTCTCCCCACTAGATGGCGTTAGAGGTGCAGTCTGCATTTTCTGGGATGACATCACTCTCACACCGGAGGCTCATCGGGTAATTGTCGGCAGCATAAGAAGGGTGGAACGCCAGTACTTCGACGCCAGAGTGTCCCCGTTGATGGTACCTCCAGCCCCTCGGAGTTCTGCTCCAAGTTTCATTGTGTGAAATCTGCCAGTTATTCCCGTATCTCGAACCCTTCCTAATTGTGGATTTTTTCCTG
>NW_006801310.1:0-2636 GCF_000485575.1 Poecilia formosa
CAAAGGTCAGATCAGAACACTTCGCTCATTCACAGAGACAGACGAGGCTGAGTATAAACTTGTCATACTGGTGAAGGACAATGGCAACGTTTCACTCTCAGCAACAGCTACTGTGATTGTTAAACTTGTGGAGCCAAAAGAGGCTTTTGCGGCTTCTGATGTTAAAAGTGCAGCCAACGATGATGAGGGGAATGATGTGACTTTTTACCTGATGATCACTCTGGGCGCAGTTTCAGTTCTGTTTATAATCAGTATCATCGTGCTGATTGCAATGCAGTGCTCCAAGTCCCCAGACTATACTTCTAAATATCTACAAGAAACTAATTATGATGGGACACTGTGTCACAGCATCCAGTACAGATCTGGAGATAAACGGTACATGTTAGTTGGACCCAGGATGAGTATAGGATCTACTATTGTGCCTGGAAGTCATGCAAACACTTTAGTACTACCTGACAGGAGGAGAACATCTGACGAGGTAAGAACATATTTATTTATATACTTCAAGTTTGAAAAGACATGCAGATTTTTTTTAAAATTTATTTTCCTGTCATAACTTCTTTTACGAATTTACGAACAGAAATTTATTTGAAATGTTTTTTTGTTTGTTTGTTTGTTTGTTTTTACATATGTATAAATTTAATTTCAACTTAATGCAAAACAGTATTCATCCGTTGCTTCTGCTTGGTATTTATGCAACAGAAATTATTAAAGATAAATGATACTTTTACATCAGTGTATCCTTTAGTCACTTGAGAATTTCGTGTGCTTTTCACAAGGTGGCGGTATATTAACAATATAATGCCTGATACCGTCTCAGCTTCCTCCCTTGGATGCAGAAATTATTCCTTTCATTCGGGCCAGACATTTTGGCGAAAGTGTCCGGAGAACGGAAAGGGGACCAGTTTAATTGTTTTGTTTCATACATTACACCTAGGGACGAATTTGTTTTGTGTGGTGATGACAACAACCTAGGTAACATGAGAATCATGGGCGCAAGTGGATTTTTATTTACACCGGACGATATGAAACAAAGAGGACGGGATTCATGGCAACACCGATACACAATGCTCGCCGTTTGGATTTGGCTTTCATTTGTATATTCCGCTTCGGCGCAGCTGAGATATACGATATCAGAGGAGCTTAAAGAGGGAAGTGTTGTTGGAAATTTAGCCAAGGATTTGGGAATAGACGTGTCTGTGATGAAAAGGAGGGGATTCCGAATTATGCCCGGCTTGACTGAACCTCTTTTTACGGTGAATGAGAACGACGGGATCATGTATACTAGACAGCAAATAGACCGAGAGCAAGTATGTAAAGATAACAATGCATGTTTGATCAACCTCAAAACAGTTCTGGAAAATCCGCTTGAAATACATTACGTAACAGTTGAGATAGTAGATTTAAACGACCACTCTCCCAAATTTCCCGAGAAAATACAGCGGCTGGAGATCTCAGAATCTGCTTTACCGGGAGCACAGTACCAGCTACAGATGGCCAATGACCCGGATGGTGGCACAAACGCTGTCCAGCAGTACACAGTCAGTCAGAATGACCATTTTCGACTAGAAATTAAAGATCGCGGTAGAGATGGTAAAACACCAATATTGCAGTTACAGAGGCAGCTGGACAGAGAGGCCAAAAATAGTCATAGATTTGTGCTAAGAGCAATTGATGGAGGAACTCCACCAAAGACAGGCACAGTTGAAATATTCATAGATGTCATTGATGTGAATGACAACATGCCTGTATTCACCAAAGAAAAATATTTGGCGTCGTTGCAGGAAAACGCTCCAGTGGGTACAACAGTGATCCAAGTTAATGCAACAGATATGGATGCAGGATCTAATGGGGAAGTAGTTTATTCATTTGGCAGTGACGTTAAAGATAAAATTAAAGAGCTATTTAATATCGACTCTGTTACAGGGGAGATCACTGTTAAAGGACACGTGGACTTCGAAGAAAAAGACAGTTATGATATTGATATACAGGCCTCTGACAAAGGAAGTGTTCCATTCAAAACGTATAAAAGTGTTATTATTAAAATTACAGACGTTAACGACAACCCTCCTGTGATTGAAGTTGCCTCTCTATCAAGTGCAGTTTCAGAAGACTCCAGACCAGGAACAACAGTGGCACTTATTAGTATTACAGATTTAGATTCTGGTATCAATGGAAAAATAATAAGCTACGTGGCTGATGACGAACCCTTTAAATTAACTCCATCATTTCAAGATAACATGTTTGCCGTAGTCACCAAATCTGAGCTGGACAGAGAAGAAAAATCTGTTTATGATCTCACTATAATAGCTAAGGACGCAGGTACACCTGCATTAAAATCACAAAGGACAATACGTCTAAATATTTTAGATGCAAATGACAACAGTCCCGAGTTTTCGGAGAGCCCTTATGCGTTTTACATCTCAGAAAATAACCCACCAGGAGCCTCTGTGTTTTCGGTGCGAGCAGGAGACAGCGATGAAGGAGAAAATTCTCAAATTGCATACAGCTTTATGAGAACGCAAGGTAACGAACAGACTGTGACATCATTCCTAAATGTTAATTCTGAAACTGGAGACATCGTGGCGCTTAAAAGTTTCGATTTTGAAACTCTAAAAACTTTCCATTTCCAAGTT
>NW_006801310.1:5014-8819 GCF_000485575.1 Poecilia formosa
GAACGCAGGACACTTGGTGACTAAAGTCAGAGCCTATGTCGCTGATATAGGATATAATGGCTGGTTGCTGTTTTCACTGCAGGAAGTTACTGACCACAGTCTGTTTGGTTTGGACCGCTACACAGGACAGATCAGAACACTTCGGTCATTCACAGAGACAGATGAGGCTGAGCATAAACTGGTCATACTGGTGAAGGATAATGGAAACGTTTCACTCTCAGCAACAGCTACTGTGATTGTTAAACTTGTGGAGCCAAAAGAGGCTTTTGCAGCTTCTGATGTCAAAAGTGAAGCAAAGGACGATGAGGAGGATAATGTGACTTTTTACCTGATGATCACTTTGGGCGCAGTTTCAGTTCTATTTATCATCAGTATCATAGTGCTGATTGCAATGCAGTGCTCCAAATCCCCAGACTATAATTCTAAATATCTCCAAGAGACTAACTATGATGGGACACTGTGTCACAGCATCCAGTACAGATCTGGAGACAAACGCTACATGTTAGTTGGACCCAGGATGAGCATAGGATCTACTATAGTACCTGGAAGTCATGCAAACACGTTAGTTCTACCTGACAGAAGACGCACTTCTGAAGAGGTAAGATCAACTATTTAGCTTTGAAATTTTCTAAGATGAACATAACTAGCTTGCGCATAGGATCTACAATTGTACCTGGAAGTCATGCAAATACCCCAATGTTTCCTGACAAAAGGAGAACATTTGAATAGTTCCACCAATGTGTACATTCTTATTGATGGCATTCATTTGATATTGGTGCCGTGGTTGAAGTTTGATTCATCTGTGTGTTACATATATTTTCAGAGGTTTACTACCTTCAGTGCAGGACTAAAGCTCCATGATCAAAAGACCAAAATAATTTGGGTTCTTTGTGGTCGCTGTTCATCTAGACAGATGTCTGATGCCAGATACTCACTATTCTGCAGCAGAATAATGAGTATCTAATATTTCAAAAGATTTCTAACATTTCAAAACTAAGAGTTTTAAAATGTTGGTCATTTTTACCTTAGTGTCCTTATTCCTATATGTTTAGCAACGACAATCCATTTCTTAAGACTATGGACACTGGTTAAGGAAGTTTTAAACATTTTTTATCATCTTGGCATTTTACCATTTACTTTAAGTGATTTAAATGAAGCAATCTAAAGGGTTAATTAATGCTGATAATATATAATAAAACATTTTATTAGTAACTTCTAAGTGAGGTTGTTGGTGTGTCAAATTGTTTCTGTGATTCATTTGATTTTTTTTTTTAACAACTTTTTTTTTTTCCTCATTTGAAAGTTGCACCTCTGTGAATACAGATGGGGCTTGGTGCTTTCTGTCACATGAAAAAGTGTTATGGTGTTTTAATCAGTTATCTTAAAATAAAATACATCTGGGTAACACTTTATTTGAAAGGGGCAAATAAGGCTGACATGACACTGTCATACACAAGACAGAACACATGTCATGAAAATGAAAAAGCCTTCATGAATATTTATGACTGTAGTCATAAAGTGTCATTCGGTTAATTGTGACACTTTTAATACAAAGTTGACATTATTCAAAATGTCTTTGTCATGACAACTTGACATTAAACAATAAATCATTATTGATATAAGTTTGTTATAAAAGTATTACTGATTGCACTTTAAAAATCAGGTAACTTTATGTTATTAAAGGTAAAGTTTAAACAGTAATGATTTCTTGGTTAATCTCAAGTTGTCATAACAAAGACATTTTGAATAATGTCAACTTTGTATTAAAAGTGTCATAATTTACCGAATGACGCTTTATTACAACAGTCATAAATATTCATGAAGGCTTATTTATGTTCATGACATGTGTTATGTCATGTTTATGAAAATGTCATGGCAGTCTTATTCAACCCCCTTCAAATAAAGTGTTACCTAAATCGGTTCTGAAAGGTTGGAATTGATGCCGAATTTCTCACCTTTTTGAAACTCTTACTGAAGGTGTCCTAAAGTCAACTAGCTTTGAGTTGGGGAAAAAAGGTACGCTTCTTTCATTATTTTTGTATCAATTTTCCTGCTTGAGGTATTTTTTTATTTTTTATCTCGATGTTTGGATTGCTATTCTGCAGGGTTTCGTCCAAGACGCTTGGTGTCAGTATAATAACAAACTATATCTCTGCGTGCTTGTATGGTTTAGACTACACCCATCTCTTTCCTATCCAGTTATTGCAGCCAGGTCGTTATTGTGAATGCTGATGAATTTCACTTTTTATCTGGCAGATATCTTTCAGAATGGTGTCATTCTGAAAACGAATGCGTAGGAATAATTTAATTTTAGCACATGTGAAAAGTTTTTTTCTTCCGGGGAGTTGTATATTTTTCCAATTATTTGTTTTCTTTCTCCTCATGGAACAAAGACGATCATCAACACGGAGAGGGCAGACAAAATGGACTTCAATAATAATGGTTTTGATGTCGTTTTGGAGCAGCTCTTCAGCGCAATTCCGGTATTCTGTCCTCGAAGAAGCTCCAGAAGGAACAATTGTTGGAAACATTGGAAAGGATTTAGGTCTTGATAACACCATGCGGAGGGAAAGGGGCATGCGTATTGTTTACGGGTCGAAAGAGCCTCCTTTTATAGTCAAGCAAGACGATGGTGTCTTGTACGTGAACGGAAAAATTGACCGGGAGGAAATCTGCGAACGAAGAAAGGACTGCCTTATTGACTTAAAGCTGGTGCTTCAAAACCCGCTGGAGATTAATCATGTCATTGTGGAGATTGTGGATGTTAACGACAATTCTCCCATATTCCAGCAAAAAGAAAACATCTTGGATGTTTCTGAATCTGCGTTGCCAGGAGCAAAATTCCAGTTGCAAGCTGCGCGGGACGCTGATAGTGGTTTATTATCTGTTCAGCAATACAGGTTGAGTCAAAATAGACATTTTCGATTAGACGTGAAAGATCGCGGTGAAGACCGCAAAACACCTAGTTTAGTTCTTGAAAAACCTCTTGACAGAGAATCAGTTAAAAGTCATGTGTTACTTCTGACAGCATTAGATGGAGGTAAACCTCCAAAATCTGGTAACATGACAATAGTTGTTAATGTTTCTGACGCTAATGACAATCCGCCAGTTTTTAGTCAGGAATCATACACTGTGTCATTAAAAGAAAACTCCCCTGTTGGTACGACCGTGATCCAAGTTAGCGCAACAGATTTAGATGAGGGTTCAAATGGGCAGGTTGAATATTCATTTGGAAACGACGTGGATGCACAGGTACGTGAACGTTTTAATATAAACCGCGAGACTGGAGTCATTGTTGTTTCAGGCACCATAGATTTCGAAGAATGTAGCAGATATGAAATTGATGTTCAAGCATCCGATAAAGGCACAGCAACGCTGAACACAGAAACAAGTGTGATAATCAATATTGTCGATTTAAATGACAACGAACCAGAGGTTGAAGTGACGTCATTTTCTCAAGCGCTCCCAGAAGACTCAAAGCCAGGGACAACAGTGGCGCTCATTAGTGTGAAAGATGCTGATTCTGGTCTGAACGGAAAAGTTATGTGTTACATAAACCCAGATATTCCCTTCCTCTTAACTCCTTCCTTAAAGAATAATATATATTCTCTAGTAACTAAAACGGGTCTAGACAGAGAACAGACATTTCAATACAACGTATTAATAGTTGCTAAGGATGCAGGAGAACCAAGCTTACATTCAGAAATAAACATTATAGTAGATGTATCTGATGCAAATGACAATTTCCCCGAATTCTCTAAAAATCCGTACACATTTTATATTCCTGAGAATAACACTCCAGGTG
>NW_006801310.1:9643-11996 GCF_000485575.1 Poecilia formosa
GAGGATGAGTATTGGATCTACTATAGTCCCTGGAAGTCATGCCAACACGTTAGTTCTACCTGACAGAAGACGCACTTCTGAAGAGGGAAGATCGACAATTTAGCCGTGAAATTTTCTAAGCTTAACATAACTTGCTCAACATAACTGGTTCATTTCTTTTTTATTCTTCTCATATCGCTTTTTGTTGAAAAGAAAAAAAAAATAGGAAATGCGTGCGCATATAACTTTTGTCATCCATCGACAGCTGGGATCCTAGTATTTTTACAATTTGATATTTTCTTAACTCGCTAACTTTTCAGTTTCATCAAATGCAAAGTGCAAATACCATGTTTCAAGTGTATTTGCATTACCTTTTTCTTATCACCAATAGCTACAAATTATAATTGTTTTTTGTATTGATGAAAAAGTCCAAGAATATCAAGAAATACAATATATATGTTTAGACGCTTGGTGTCAGTGATGGTCAGGGTATCTGCTGAGCATGTACCACGTGACATCCAGAAACACATCCCTCATATTCAGCCGAAAAGCAATCTGTGCGTTAGATCGCAGGCTTACATCAAAGGCAGCTAAATATTTGGTAAACTTACAGATTCTATACACTTACATACATAGATATATACATTACAGCTTTCAGGACTCTTGTTGGATTTCAAGATACGGCCTTTTTTTGCTGCACATTCATCTTTTTTTTGTTATGGAACAAAGAATACGAAATGCAAGGCGGGCGCGACATTGTTGGTTTGCTCTTTTATTTGCTTTAACCGAATTATGGAGCGTGGTGTTTGCACAGCTAAAATACTCTATTTTGGAGGAGGTTCAAGGTGGAACTTTTGTTGGGAACATTGCAAAGGATTTGGGATTGGATAAGAACGTAATGAAAAACAGAGGATATCGCATCGTTGCAGGCACAACCGAAACCCCCTTTGAGGTAAATGAAAACGATGGTATCCTTTATCTGAAAAGCAAAATAGACAGAGAAGAGGTGTGCGAACGTATCAGCCCATGTTTAATCAACCTAAAAACCGTGCTGGAAAACCCTCTTGAGATCCATTACGTGTCAGTGGAAATCCTGGATGTGAACGATCACTCGCCCGTTTTTCCGGAGAAAGAGAAGAAGCTTGAGATTTCAGAGTCAGCCCTGCCGGGGGCGAGATTTCAGTTGCAGGCAGCCCGCGACCCCGACGTAGGCCAGTTCTCCATTCAGCAGTACAAACTCAGCCACAACGAACATTTCAGGGTAGAAGTCAAAGATCGAGGCGAGGATCGTAAGGTGCCGTTTTTAGTTCTGCAGAAGCAGTTGGATAGAGAAATAGCTGCGAAACACAAACTGCGTTTAACAGCGATGGATGGAGGGAAACCAGCAAAGTATGGAGATATAGAAATTACTGTGGATGTCCTTGATGTTAATGACAATTCCCCGTTGTTCACAAAAGAAACTTATTCTGTTACAGTTGATGAAAATATCCCTATTGGAACTGTAATATTTCAGGTAAATGCAACAGATTTGGATGAGGGTGCCAATAGTGAAATTATATATTCCTTTGGCAACGAAATTGATTCGAAGTTAATGGAAATTTTTAGCATAGATGAAAACACGGGTGAAATTAAAGTGACAGGTCAGCTGGATTTTGAGGAAAGCAAATCTTATGAAATTGACATCCAGGCTTCTGATAAGGGACAGGTTCCTCTTACAAGTGATAAAAGTGTTATGGTAAGTGTGAAAGACGTAAATGACAATCCACCTGACATAGAAGTGACGTCATTTTCGAGTTTGATAAGGGAAGATGCAAAGATAGGAACTACTGTAGCTCTTATTAGTGTAAATGATCTAGATTCTGGGATAAATGGTAAAGTGATTTGCACGATCAGAGAAGATGTCCCGTTTTCTTTGTCTCAGTCCTTACAAGAAAATATGTATGCAGTTGTGACTAAGTCACGGTTGGATAGAGAAATGATGGCTCAATATGACGTCACAATCAGTGCAAAAGACGAAGGTGAACCACCATTTTCAAGTGAAAAGACTATGAAAGTCGTTGTGTCTGATGTGAACGACAATGTGCCTGAGTTTGTATTAAGCCCGTACACATTTTACATCACAGAGAATAACAACCCCGGGGCCTCAGTTTTTTCAGTAAAAGCCTATGACCAAGACGATGGCGATAATGCGCTTATTTCGTACCACATTTTGAGAGAAAAAGGCAGTCATGACACACTGACTTCGTTTCTTAACATAAACGCTGAAACTGGAAGCATTTTGGCGCTAAAGAGTTTCGATTTTGAAACTCTCAAAACTTTCCAGTTCCAAGTTGTCGCCACTGATTCTGGGACTCCGTCACTCAGCAGCAACGTC
>NW_006801310.1:13672-15117 GCF_000485575.1 Poecilia formosa
ATGCTGATCCCCTCTTTCGTGTGAATCAAGTCGATGGGAACCTGTACGTGAGCCGAATGATCGACAGAGAGACGGTGGGCTCAGATAGCGGTACGTGTTTAATAAATCTCAAAACGGTGCTTGAAAACCCGCTAGAAGTGCATTACGTTAGGGTTGAAGTGTTGGATATAAATGATCATTCTCCCAGTTTCCAAGAGAACCAGACCACTTTGGAGGTTTATGAGTCCGTATTGCCTGGAACAAGATTTCAGCTCACCGCCGCAAAAGATCCAGACAGCGGTCAGTTCTCCGTGCAGCAGTATAGACTTAGCCAAAACGAACATTTTCGACTGGAGGTTAAGGATAAAAGAAACGACATTAAACTACCGATTTTGATTGTGCAAAAACCTTTGGACAGAGAAACAACAAGGAACCATTCACTGACACTCACGGCCGTGGATGGAGGTAAACCTCCTCAATCCGGTAGTATGAATATTTTAATAAATGTTTTGGACGTAAACGACAATGTGCCCGTTTTCACAAAAGATATTTATTCAGTGATGCTCAGTGAAAATTCACCAATAAAAACGACAGTTATACAGGTTGAAGCAACTGATTTAGATGAAGGTCCAAATGGAGAAGTAATTTACTCCTTTAGCAACAGTGTGAGTAAGAATATACTAAATCTTTTTGATATTAATTCATTAACCGGTGAGATAACAGTAAAAGGTTTATTAGACTTTGAGGAAAAAGAGGAATATGACATAGAAATTCGAGCATCGGATAAAGGCCTCCCCCCACTCACAGCTGAGAAAACTGTCGTCATAAAAATAATTGATATTAATGATAACGCTCCGGAGATAGAAGTTACTTCATTTTCAAGCTTAATTCCTGAAGATTCTCGACCAGGAACCACCGTTGCGCTCATCAGTGTAAATGATTTGGACTCAGCTCTTAATGGAAAAATTATTTGTACGATAAGTGAAGAGATTGTTTTTGCTTTGTCGGCATCATTGCAAGACAATATGTTTTCAGTAGTAACCAAATCATATCTGGACAGAGAGAAAACGTCAAGATATGACCTGAAAATAACTGCAAATGACGAAGGGCATCCTTCACTTTCATCTGAAAAAACAATCAGCGTCCTGGTGTCAGACGTGAATGACAACGGCCCAGAATTTTCACAAAGTCCATATTACTTTTATGTGACTGAGGGAAACAAACCAGGTTCCTTGGTGTTTTCTGTCAAAGCTTTTGACAAAGATGAAAATGAGAATGCGCGTATATCGTACCATGCTAGTGTAGAGGGAAGCAAGGATAGCAAGTTGATTTCATTTTTAAGCATTAATTCTGAGACCGGAGAAATTGTGGCACTGAAAAGTTTCGACTTTGAAACTCTGAAAACATTCCAGTTCCAAGTTGTCGCTACTGATTCTGGGACTCCGGCACTCAGCAGCAACGTCACA
>NW_006801310.1:15929-17665 GCF_000485575.1 Poecilia formosa
TGTGCTTTGCGTTTTAAATGGGCTGAATCTTTGTAATGTTGCTATACATGGAGATACTGTATACTTGGCTGCCAAGTCCCTGACTTTCAAATCAAGAAGATTTTTTTCCCTGTTCGGATATTGCATTATGCTCGAGTTTACAATGGAACAAAGGAGACGCGTACCAAGAAGGCTGGGCCAGTATTTGGCTGAATGCATCGTTACTGTGTTTGTATTGAGTGGAGTCTCAGCCCAGTTAAAATATTCGATCTCAGAGGAAGTAAATGAAGGAACTGTGGTCGGAAATATCGCAAAGGATCTGGAGTTGGATAAAAGCACACTCAAAGACAGAAAGTATCGGATTGTTTCAAATGACGCGGAACCTCTTTTTCGTGTAAATCAAGACGATGGAGTCCTTTATGTCAGCCAAAAGATCGACAGAGAGAAGGTGTGCTCGCAAAGTAGTACGTGTTTATTAAACGTGAAAACGGTGCTGGAAAATCCGCTGGAGGTGCACTACGTCGTGGTAGAGGTGCTGGATGTAAATGACCACTCTCCGATCTTCCAAGAGAATGAACTCACGCTGGAAATTTCTGAATCTGTGTTTTCCGGAGCACGGTTTCAGCTGAGAGCTGCAAAAGATCCAGATAGTGGCCGTTTCTCTGTGCAGCAGTATAAGCTTAACCAAAATGATCACTTTCGATTGGAAGTTAAAGATAAAGGCGATGATGGGAAAATACCCGTTTTAATCGTACAAAAACCTTTAGACAGAGAAACAGCAAAAAAACACTCCCTAGTACTCACAGCTATGGATGGAGATAAACCCCCCAAAACAGGTAGTATGAATATCCAGATACACATTTTAGATGTAAACGACAATGTTCCAGTTTTCTCCAGCGATGCTTATTCTGTGACGCTAAGAGAAAATTCCCCATTGGGAACAACAGTCGTACAGGTCAACGCAACCGATTTAGATGACGGAACAAACGGAGAGGTGATTTATTCACTCGGCAAAAGCACGAATCAGCTCGCTTTAAATATTTTCGACATTAACCCGATAACTGGAGATATAACTGTCAAAGGTTTAATAGACTACGAAGAGAGAGATAAATATGAAATTGAAATTGAGGCATCTGATAAAGGAATTGCTCCTCTGACTACTGAAAAAAGTGTTAATATAAAAATTATTGATCTGAATGATAACGCTCCTGAGATTGAGGTTACTTCATTTTCCAGCTCAATTCCTGAAGACTCCCGACCTGGAACTACAGTCGCTCTCATCAGTGTAAATGATTTGGACTCTGGTGTTAATGGGAAAGTGATATGCTCAATGAGTGAGGACATTCCATTTACTTTAGCACCAACTATTCAAGACATCATATTCGCGTTAGTTACCAAATACCCTCTGGACAGAGAGAAGCAATCGCATTATGACCTGACGATATTTGCAAAAGATGCAGGACAACCTCCACTGTCATCTGAGAAAACAATCAGCGTCGTGGTGTCAGATGTGAATGATAACCGTCCAGAGTTTGTTTTGAGTCCATATACGTTTTATCTTAGTGAGGCTAATGAACCTGGGACGTCAATATTTTCCGTTAAAGCATTTGACCGTGATGAAAATGATAACGCACTAATTTCATACCAAGTTGTTAGAGGTGGAAAAGAGAATGACAAAATGACCTCATTTCTCAACATTAACTCTGAAACAGGCGATATTGTAGCACTGAAAAGTTTCGACTTTGAAACTCTAAAAA
>NW_006801311.1:0-1428 GCF_000485575.1 Poecilia formosa
AAAGCCGTTGTGGTGGATGTAGCAATACCAAGTGACCACAACATCAGGAAAAAGGAACATGAGAAACTGGAAATTTATACAAATTTATTTAATTTTGTCACTTAAATATTCACTTATTGTTTGCTAAGTTAGTTAGTTTTGCTTTATTTGTTTATAAAATGTTTTAGTTAATTTTGTATTTATTTGTTCTTTTGTTTGGTCAGACATCCCTCCTGTGGTAGATTTGGGTTACTCCACCCCTATTTAAGCAGCCTTTGTTCTTTGTTTGGGAGGTCAGTTTTGTTTGTGTTTAGTTAGAGTTCAGTTGACCTCAGTTAATTTGGATCCAAATATGTTATTTATCTTTTGATTTATTCTTGCTTTAAATTTTTATGCTTTGTTGATGATTTTTGAAGAATTAAATTGAAGCCTTTTTCTACTTTGAACATTTTTTGTCTTCGTTTGAGTATGGTCCCTCACAATGATTTAATTTTTGCTTTTGTGGTTTTCCATACCTGCTGTGGTATAAATGTTCTGAAGCCTTTTATCCACTATTATTTTAATTACTATTAATTCATTAGGATTATTCATGCATTGCACAGTGCTAGAAACAGTCTGTGACTTATTATATTTATTTTTTATTAATTTTCGCAGACAATTTAATGTTGTGACTATTTTACCAAACATAAGAAACCCAGAACCCAGAAGTTCTTGGCTTTCTTAATTCAGGACTTGGGGATTAAAGGACTTCATGATTGTATTTCAAAGGCAGATTTCAAAAGCAACTCGGACAAGAGTTTGGGTCAGGTGCTATTCCAGGATGTAGACGTGTGAAAGAATCTCCACGATGTCAGTAACACAGAGTAGCATGCCTTAGTAGGTGTGTGTGTACGTGTGTGTGTGTGCGTAAGTAAAATGCTCGCTACCTTTCTGTGCATAATAATGTATGCATATATATATGATTTTTTAAATTTATTTATTCTTTTTTTTGTCACAGTACCCCCAAGAATTTAAAACGACTTTCACCCCTGTGTAAAAGTGAATAAATGTCATTGATCATTTATTTGTGTGTTCTATAATTTTGTTGGCCCTCTCAAAAGTGATACTATCAACAATATAGTAATTCAGAATTAACAGTAATTTGGATGTTATGCTATATTGAACTTGAAATTAGTGTAAAATATTCTTAGTGGAGCATAAAACAGGTATTATTACTACAATGACATGAATGCTGTTGAACCGTGTGCTTGTGCAGAAGCTTCAGATTTTTCCTCCCTCTTTTCTCTTCTTCCCCCTCTCTCTTTCCCCTTCCCTTCTTCCCTGCACTGTTTACATTCAGTTCAAGTGTCTCAAACACTGCTTTCCCAGCAGATGTTTCAGCCCAGAGAGGCTTGTAGAGCGTGTTTATTTAAAACTCCACTCCACCGGTTTATGTTTTTGTTTTTTGGT
>NW_006801311.1:2428-12886 GCF_000485575.1 Poecilia formosa
GATTGAGTAACGTCTTCTCCAGAAACCAAATATTCCCACAAACACATCTTTCCAAAGGTCTTCCAAACAGGTTTTCAGCACTCTAGTTGGTATTTCAACTAGAGGGGGGTTGGTCAGCGTCGCTCCTTCACCCTGACGTTCCTTCCCTGGGGGGTTGGGGGGGGGCGCCGATTTATGTTTTCGCATCCACCTGAATAATGTGTAGTTGCGCCACTGTCTCTCATTAGAAAACAGTATGAAAACATTAGCTGCTACGCTAACAATCAGCGGTTACTTTGGGCCAATTTAGTTACATAAGAAATATTTTTTGGTTGTTTAGAAGCGAATTTCTGGCTGCAAAGTCAACTAATTCTGAACTTTCATCTTTACCTGTGAAAGGTAATGCCAATGAATCCAGTTTGTTTCGTAAAACGGTTTAAACAAGTCCACACAGCACAGGACTTGAGGAGCTCCGATCGCCCTGCTGCCACATAGAAGATGGCGGAGGCTTTTACGTACGACTCAGCGCTCCATGAGGGGTCTACGTATATGATGTCTATGGTGTGACAACTCTCTCTCTGTTACAACCATACCCGGTCTCCCCTAACACACAAAATGTTAAATGTATGCCTGATAAAAGACAAAGGGATGCAGTGCTTTGCTACACTATCACTAGACTAACAGGTCAGGAAAAAGGTAATTAAGAAAAAAATATGGAGGGAGAGGGAAGTAGTTCAGTTATGCTAGCATGACTTTGACAACCTTAAGATGTAGATGTGGTGTGGAATTATGTTTGAGTTCAGATAGAAAATAAAAGGTGACTTAAACACCAACTCTGACAGATTATCAGTACAACAGGTGTTTAATTAGCTAATAGCTGCAGTAGCTAATATACCACATTGATCACATTGATCACTTATTAATAATCACAAAATAAACATCAAGCCATAACTTCAGAAGGGTATATTTTAGGAGGCTAGGGATTAAAACAGGGATCTGAATCGTTAAATATTAAGTTTAGATTGACAATGGTATAATAAAACCAGTCATTTAAATTGGACTTTTCATCATTATATCAGGTTTAAAATTTTGAATCATACTTGACTTAAAAATATCTTAAAAGTAAAATTAAGTGTAACTTACAGACATTTGCTGCTGCTGTTGTTGTAAATTGTGACAAGAAATTTTGCCTGTTTGGAGAAGAGCTATAAAGAAATAATTTTGGTTTAATAATTTTACACGTTAGCATAGAAATAGAAATGATCCCAAAGAAATTATGCTGCCGCTCCATATTTGATGGGTTGTAAACGACCCACTCGAACACATTTGTTCTGTACGGTGCGGAAACGTAAACAATAGACAGAATGTAATGTCTTCCAACTTTTTCTGTGTAACTGAGAGCTTGACACCAACAGCAGCACAGCGTCAGCAGCCCACATTGCTGATAGCCGGGAAGGAGATAAATGAGTCCATTTCTATGCTTTCCTGTAAACTGGTTATGAGTCTGTTGGTTTTTCACTTTTCTTGTATTTTAACTATTAAACCAACTGGTAAACAAATGTTTCTATCTGTTTTTAAAAGAATTGTAGCTTCTCTCTTATGTCTCCATCAGATGAGCAGCAGTAGCGGCTTTTGGTGACATTATTATTAATAATAATTAGATGTTTTTGAATACGAATCAGGATTTAAAATGAACTGATGAAGATGGTCTATGTGTCTAGTCTGGCCTTGGAGTGATGTCTGTGGTTCCCTTCTGGACCCGTTACCCCATCAACCCGATGTGGAAGACTATGTTCAGAATTTAGGTCTCATGGCATCTCAACATGTCAACATTGCAGCCAGTGGGCTGAGGGAAATACAGCTCCACTTTGAGGCAATTCAAGAGCTACACAGCTTTTATTGCTTTTATTGTCGCAAAAATTTCATCAGCATAGAAACTCCAAAGTGTGCTTTATACTTTTGTCATAGATAGTACCCCCAAGAATTTAAAACTACTTTCACCCCTGATAACTGAGCATAAGCAGGAGTGACCATTAACCTCAAATTCATGGAAGAGCCATCAGCCAAAGACATTCATAATGAAATCCAATTAAATGAAAGAGTGGCTAATTCTAAAATTAGAGTGAAATAAAATAACATGTTTATAGTAATCAATTAAATTGCGATGCACTATTAATTGCGTCACACATAGTTATTACTATTTTACTGTTAAGTTGGATGCAATAGGTCAACGCATTCTCCTTCGTGTTTACTTGAGTTTTTTGTTGCTATTAGTTAGCTTTTTCCTGCATGCTAAGTTTATTTGCCTCGCTGTAATAACGCTCCAGAGGTTATGGCAGCAGAAACAAATTAGGTTTAAGTGTACAATTAATTCAGCTCGGTGTGCCGTACCGTGGGGCGTTGTAATCGGATTGGATCGAGTTCAGCCACATAGATATACACCAAGCAGAACCATCTACACCCGTGTTTTATGTTTCCCCCGGTTCTGCTCTTCAGCCGTTTGGTTCCGTTTGACAGTATGACATCACACGGACGCAGAACCCGTAGAGGACCGACACCGAGGCCGCATCGTCCGGCAGGAGTTTTTACATAGCAGGTCTGTGTGGGTATATCTGTTCCCTTGTCCTGTAGCCTGGTTGCCAGAGGCGCTACTCGGCATCCGTGTGTGTGTGTGTGTGTCACAGGAGCAGAAAGCTGTAGGAGTGTTGTTGTTTTTTTTACTACAAGCCTCCCGCTGTTGCTGCCCTCCGCCTCCTCCTTCAAATCGTCAGACCTCCGTGGTTTAGTTAGTTGATTTAGCGGGACATGGCTGAGATTTTAAGGAGATTGACCAATGCGTCTTCGTTCAGCGTCTTACAGGACAAGCTCGAGAACTGGCACAGAGACTACCACGTAAGTTCATCAATAAGTCACGATCGACCTAAATCTGACCACAGCACTTCGGGTGCTCTTTACCTGGCCCGGATATTCATTTCACCCAACGTTGTCCCACAGCACATTATTGTGCTTTTTGCATATGATTTAGTCGAAAAATGACAGCAAAATACCGTCATCTTCTCATGAAATATGTTGAAAATGTATTAAAGTAAGGATATGTGTTGATTAAGTATGCTTACAGTTTGTACTTTATTGTAGGTAACAAGTGAAAGTCCTTAAAATGAATGACGTTTTTACATATCACAGTAAAGGAATTACTTTTTTTCTTTTTCTTTTTTTTTTAAAACTTTGATTTCTCTGTAGAGTTTGGTTGTCATGAACGCTAATCGCCGTGGCAACGGTCGGGCCGTTCCAAAGATGTTTTCGCTGTTAAGATAATTCCTCCTCTATTTATTTCCTGTACAGAAATTAAAACCTGTAGCTCAAATGTAAATGTGTAGGACACGAGGTTTAAGGTGTTGGAAATCAGTCGTGGAAGTAACAAACTGGACAAAAATATTAGTCTTTTTTTTTTTTAAGTTATCCCCTTCCAGAAAATAAATGTACTTAAATCCATACAGTTTATCATCAGTTTTTAATCAGGAATGTTTTCTGAATACTGACAAGTTTCAGCTGGTTTATTGGCTTTTATGCGTTTTTGAATATGTCTTTCTTCTTGTATTCACTACATGTACCAATTCATGCAAAACATACCTTAATTTATAGATAGATTTCTTTGTATGTGTGGATTACTGGGGCATTGTGTTTTTGGAACTTTCCCCCCTATGTAACTGACCTATCCCGTCCACTAAACAGAACCAGTAAGTACTGTGTTAATTATTTGCCAAATTGGTTGGCAAATAAATTTTTTAAAAAGTAAATTAATCAATCAATCACAAACTCCAGTCCATGACTTTTGAGGGGGAAAAAAGTGACAGGATCATAAGATATTTCGACTAAAATTTTTGTTCAGCCAGTTGGGAACACACCAGAGTTAATGAGGACATTCAATTTCTTTGCATGTTGTTCTTTTGGTAAGATGTGTGCACAACCAGAACTTGATCTAAAGAGTCCATTTCTTAAATTTTTTAAATGTCTGCTTTGAAATGGACCAGTAGCTGATGGGACTTCTTTTCTAGCTTCCTGTAGTAGCTGTTGTGCTACAAGGGTAACAGTAGCTAGGTCACAAATAGAAAAATTAAATGGAGCTTTAGTTTCAACTGGTTTTTCTTTTTGTTTTAGTCATCTTCTACAACAGTGCTAATAACATCCTTGTTTGCATAGACACTTAAAAAACATTGAATTGACATACAGGCTCCATCTTGAGACAAAGCAGCCATTGATTTAGTTAAGTTATAAATTAAAACGTGTTTTTTTTTTTCACCCAGATGTTTTCCTGTGATCAGAATGTGAACAGATGTTGTGAGCTGATCGAGCTCACCGCCAAAATTCAAGGCCAGCTGTTTAACATCCTAAACATTACTGCAGCTGAGGGTAAGCTTTGCGTTGTGACTGCTCGGGAAGCAGATTTCTTTAAAAAAAAAAAAAAATCCAACTTGATCTTTGAAAGATGACTCCGATACCTTTCGTCACGAATCAGGTGGTCACTATGGTGGAGTGGACACTCTTAAAACACGTTTTCTGCCTTGGCTTGGAAGCTGTTTCTCCATTTCAAGACCCTCCATCGCAGAAGACACCAGCCTGCACTTCTTCCAGGTTTGACCCTTGGCCTTTCCTCCAGTTTAACAATGCCACCTTAAAAAGCAACCATGTGATCAAGCGGTTGTGATCGCATCGTGGCTCTGCAGCTACGTTGACGATGAGCCATTTTGTCGCCATCAGGATGCAGCAGAGAAGGAAAGAAAGATGAAGGAGCTCCTTTTGTCCCATGAGAGCGAGATAAGAAAGATGGAAGCTCAGCTGAACTCTACCAACCTCCAGCTGGAGTCGGTCACTGCAGAGTGAGTCATATTATCATGTGTTTTAATTTGAGAGAGTTGTTTGGGGAAATGGAATATTTTATCATTTGAACGCAAATGCGTCCTTGTGTCCCAGACTCGAGGAGGCTCAGAAGAAGCTGGACGACACAAAATGCAAGTCGGCAACCACCCTGCTCGCCACCGAGGATGAGATCTTACAGCTGAAAGCGGAGTGGGTGATGTAGTTCAGAAGCAGTACAGCATTGCACACGCTTCGCGGTTATGTTGTGAAAGATTCATGTTTTTTCCATACATATTGACTTTGTGTTTTAGTTTGCTTTCTACAAATGAACAGTTGGACTTGTATAAGAGGAAGCAGGACACCATTCACGACTATGAGCGGCAAATTCGCTTGCTGAAGGATGAGTTAGCTTATCTGAGCTCGGAGAAGGTCATGCTGCAAGAGAGGTAACATCTTACTGATGTGCAAACATTGAATCGTCTCACGCCGACATGCAGTGGTGTTCTACATACGCTGCCTTGTATAAATATTCACACTCATTGAGCTTTTTCCACATTTGGTCTCGAAACAATCAGAAAATTCATCATATTTTATTGGGACTTTCAGTGACTGAGCAACACAAGTAGTATATAACTGTAAAATTAAAAAGGAATTACGCAATTTAAAATCTGAAAAATGTAGTGAGCATTTTATATTCAACTCTCCAGAATCCATTTCGCTAGACTTGCACATTTGTTTTGGTTGTACTTACCCAGAATTCCCTGCACCATAGTCCACTTCCTGATTCTTTTGGAGCAGTCTCTGGTCCTCTTGGTGTTCACATACTCATTCGAACCGCTCCAGAGTTCACAACCGAGGTTTTTAGATGGGCCAGACTTTGCTTTTCTTGGCCCAGATCAGAGTTTGATTGCACATTCACATGTCCCCAAACAAACCGGACTTTCTAGGCAAAAGAGCTACAGTTCAATTAATGTGGACTAAGCAGGGCTGGTGTGAGCGCACCCTTAATCTTCAAGTTTTTTGGAGTATGTCTGCCACTGCTGCACAATCACTGATCCATCCTAACTAATGATTATGTTTGGATATGAACCTTGTAGCTCTGGTTGTGAGTTTAGGGTTGTCATCCTGATGGAAGGTGATCCTTCCAACAGGAAGGATCTTTAGCGTCATCTGCAATCTTTGTGTTAGTCCATTACATTAAATCCCAATGCCATAAACTTCAATTCATGGTTATATGACAAATTGTTAAAAATGTTCAAAAGTTGTGAATGTTTTGCCGTGTTGGTTTCCACCTCTCAGGTTGGTTAGAAGTCGCTCTCCGAGCCCTTTACCCCTGTTGAGCCGCTCATCCAGCCCGCTGAGGAGCACGTCGCCCACCAGAGCCCAGCTGACCAACTCCTCACGCCACGCACGCCTCGTCTCGCGTTTCAGCGATTTGTACACCATGGAACGTCTAGACGCACAGAGCCTCCTACGGCGCTACATCCCAGACTTGGAGATGGTCCAGAGAATCATCTTCATCGCTGTGATGGTACAGAGCCTGCAGTGAATTGCATGTTGATACTGAGCCTCAGTATCAACATGCAAAATTCTATGTTTCCCACTCTTACTACTTTGTGTAGCGTCGCTGTGTTTTGCACCACAGGAATACCATATGTTTTCCCTGTTTTAGGAGTCCTTCCAAAAAGCAAAACTGGCCTATCGTCAGTTCAAGCAGCAGGTGAGAAAGACGTTGTCCACATCCCACTTTGGTCCGGAGAGTCTCGAGGACGCGGCTGTGGACTACATTGTTAGGAACCTGGACCTCTATGATGTCCTGTGCAGTGTCAATGTAAGAGAAAATGATTTTGATTGTCTTAAAAAGTATGAAATTCATGTATGTAAAATAAAGTGAGTTCGTCTTAAATATGTTAGTGACAGGCCTCAAATTTTTACATATATAGCGACTGGTCCCTTATTTTAATTCCTGAAAGGTGGCAACCCTAATCATGGGTTAGTGCAAATTTGTCTCCAGTTGGCTGGACATTATTTGTCTTTACCACTTGTAATACAGCAGAACCCCCCAAACATCCTCTCTATTTATAGATTTTCTGCCTCCAGTTTTATTCAAGTCAAGGTGGCATTAATGAGGTCTTAAAAAGTTTCCAGTTTAATTTGCTGAAACCTGCGGATACTTCGAGCACATCTTAAGCTCAGTCAGTTTGGAAGGAGGTCATCTCCGAAGAGCGATTTTCAAGTCTTGACACAAACTCTCAATTGTGTTTAGGTCTGGACTTGTTTTTTTGTTTTTTCTAGAAAAGTTTTTCCAGCAAGTCACCGCATTTTGCATGTATGTACTCCTTCTCTGTCCCTCAGCATTAAATAATCATAATAATAAAAAAAAACCATAAGGTAACATGGGTTACCTTATGGGTAACCCATGTTACCTTATGGGTAACCCATGTTGCCTTATGGGTAACCCATGTTACCTTATTATTTAACCCATGTTGCCTTATGGGTAACCCATGTTACCTTATTATTTAACATGTAGATAAATAATATTTATCTGCATGTTATCCATTGCTCTAAAAGTACAGAGTGCTACATTCAAATGCACATCACACTAACCAATGTTTTGAATGCCATGCAGAGGTATAAATACTTAGGACACTGTGTATCTTATTGTGTTTTCCTCTTAGAATGTAATCCTTGCTATGAACAAGAACCCCCAGATCTCTTTCCCTCCAGAAGTGGACTTCAGACTCATCTGTCCCTTGATCAGAGAGACCTGCAGGGTGGCTTTTGCCATGCAGACACTGGACACACCTCTTGACTTGGCCTACGGAAGCAGCGGTGAACTATTCAACAATGCCAAGTTAGTACAATGTAGATTTCTGGGGAACGTGTGTAGCTAAGCAAAGAGTTAACTGCAGTCGGCCTCATTCTTCCTGCAGCCCACCGCTGCTGTACATCGCTCCGACCAGCAGGTGTCACCCTCAGCTTATCCATGATGGAGACTCGCATCTCCCTTTCTGTGTTCCAGGTATCGTCGCAGCTTTGACTCTGACTTCAGCGCTCCTCTGGTGGCCTACTACGTGTGGCCGGCTCTGGTGGAAGGAAGCACGGTAGTTGTTAAAGGCGAAGCCGTGACCAAAAGAGGCGCACTGGTAAATAATTCACAGTAGTTAAAAAAAATTATGTTGGAAACCGAGATGAAAACAGAAGTGGCTCTTGGAGAGTTGAACAGTACAGATTTGTGTGAATGTTTCTGGGGGGTTTTTTTTGTGTGTTTTTTCTGCAGTGGAGCAGAAACAGGAGCAGAAGTGCCAGCCCTACACGCTCCCGATCTCTCAGCCCGGCCCGCAGCGTTGTAAGTCTTTATAACATTTGAGCGTTCCAACCGAGCAACGAGATTATGGTCAAACTTTGCAAATTTGTTGACAAATTAATCTCTAACATGCATGCTCACACGTGGCTCTAAGGGTATGTTTTTTAAGTCAAAATCCCCAGTTTAATTTGGATGTGTGACTGAACACTTCATAAGAAATACAGACTTTAACACTCACATTTTTTTTTTTTTTGTTTTTTTTGTTTAATCTTACAGAGATTTAGCGACAAAAGAAGCATGTCTCCTGGACGCCTCACAACCAGACACCTGTAAGCACTCACCTCATCGGTCAAGAGTGAAGTGAAGTCCACCTGTGCTACCAGTAAATGAAATAAACTTTTACGGATTTGTTTATTTGATTTCTGTGTTGTTTGGGTCTGCTTCATCCAAATAAGGAGATATAATCTTACACTATATTACCAACCAGAGGTGCAAAACCAGCCAGGCAGCTACTGTGTCTATATTTACTCTGGCAGAGGTTTGTCTTTTTTTTTTTTAAATAAATTGTATTCTGGATGCATCCACAAAAGTCATATTGATATTGTCAGCTTCCTGTTTGTCTCCAAAGCCTGTAGTCTTTATATGAAGGACGGTGAAGGATGTTACCTTATGGTGCTAAAGTTACCGGTTCTGACCTCACATCCTGCACTGCTTGAGCATCTGATATTGCTCAATGTGTCTATTGACATAGCTTAAGTTTGGGTTTACTTTTATGTTTTTGTTTGAATTTTATTGTGTGCGGTATTAACTTGTTGAACGTGGAACAAAGAAATGTCTTATTATGGAGTTATGTTTGAAGGACCCAGAAAGAGCTTACAGTTCAGGATATTTTCTTTTTCAATGAACATGATAATTAATATTTTAGGTAGTGGCTTGAATGATGATTTCTTTTTAAAATCATACTATGAGTTTAATTTTGCAGTGGGAAGAAAATGTTCTTTATGAAATTTTAATAAATTGCCCTTTTTCCCCTTCAGCTTTGTTGTGTTTTTGATTACACAAATGGCTGTCTGTGTTAACTGCAGCTATGAAAATGTAATATTGGTTACATTTGGTGTGTGAAATTTGTTTAAGTGCACATGCTTAGTTCTAACTAATGTTACTGTGTTGCTTCTAAGCTACTACACAATTTATTTATTTCCAATGTAGAATTGTTGGTACAATAAAATCATTTTTATGGAATATTTCCAGGCTTTGTTCACATTGGGAATTTCCCAATGAGGTTATTTATTTTTAAGGTTTTGTTGACTATAGCGATCTTTATTTGAAGGTAGTAAATGAGAGAGGCAGAAGACATGCAGCAAATGTCGCGAGGCCGGGAATCGAACCTGCGACAACCGGCACGAAGAATAAAGTTGTGCGCCACCACAGCACCCCGCAGGTTATTTAGTTTGGTGTCCCCTCTTCTGAGCCAAATTGAAACTGAATACTAGATAAGGTTTGACTTTAGGACAGAGTTCCACGATATAAAATGCGCAGTTCAATATTTTTTCTGCAATAAAAAGCAGAATAGTCGTCATCATATATCCATGTTCCAAAAAGCATTTAGTTGTAGAAATAACTAGAATAAATAGAATAAAACAAAAACAACATTCTGCTGCAGGCATGCGTGTCAGTGCAGCATCTTTTCACTTGAGTCATTTTCTGCGGGGTAGCCCAGCAGCAACATCCCTGCCTTGACTGGTTCGTGATATTTAATTAGTACTTCCCAACTGCTTGTTAAAAACACACACAGACACAGTTTCCCGCCAGGGATTCTCTGATTACGTCCTCGGCTTGTATCTAACATCCCAAAGCAGGCGTTTGTTCTGCTGAGCGCAGGTCTGCGATCTCGCCCCGACTAGCGCAATTTACGGCTGATGATCTGAAACGATCAGCTTGTTTACGTGTTCACGCGAGAAGTAGGTTCGACTGGATCATGATTATTTTCATTTGTTGGTGTTTGCTCTCAGCTGTACTCGTGCAGCGACTGAATGAAAACACGTCTGGTCTGCCGCTGCAGTCACTGGGATCACACATCAGAGGCGCCATAAGTGAGCAGAGACTGACGCACACGGCAGCAACACGATTATCATCTCATGGTGTCACAAACACCAGCCTCAGATCTACAAGTATCCATTTTGTTTTAATTGAAAAATCCAGATTAGGGATGCAACTAACGAGTATTCCAGTAATTGATTAATTCGGACGATTAATCGATTAATTTGATAGTTAAAGGCTTTAAATGGAGGCAAACCCCCCAAAATTCAGTTACT
>NW_006801312.1:0-5392 GCF_000485575.1 Poecilia formosa
CTACCACCAGTCTTGTCTCATGCCAACTGTAAAGCATCCTGAAACCATTCATGTGTGGGGTTGCTTCTCAGCCAAGGGAGTCGGCTTTCTCACAGTCTTGCCTAAAAACACAGCCATGAATAAAGAATGGTACCAGAATGTCCTCTGAGAGCAACTTCTCCCAACCGACCAAGAGCAGTTTGGTGATGAAAATGCCTTTTCCAGCATGATGGAGCACCTTGCCATAAAGCAAAGGTGATAACTAACCGGCTCAGGGAACAAAACATAGAGATTTTGGGTCCATGGCCTGGAAACTCCCCAGATCTTAATCCCATTGAAAACTTGTGGTCAATCATCAAGAGACGGGTGGACAAACAAAAACCAAGGAATTCTGACAAAATGCAAGCATTGATTCTGCAAGAATAGACTGCTGTCAGTCAGGATTTGGTCCAGAAGTTGATTGAGAGCATGCCAGGGAGAATTGCAGAGGTCCTGAAGAAGAGGGGTCAACACTGCAAATACTGACTTGCTCCATTAACTCATTCTGTCAATAAAAGCTTTTGTTATTCATAATATGATTGCAATTGTATTTCTGTATGTGATGAAAACATCTGACATACACACATGAAAACCAGAGGGCAGCAGATCATGTGAAAATATGATATTTGTGTCATTCTCAAAACTTTTGGCCATGACTGTAGTGCTTTATAAGTACAAGACTCACTCTCACCAACAGTAACGTTTCTTACCACATTTTTTCGCAAGGGTAATGTTATGGAACTGATTAAAAATATTAAAATTCCAAAGATTTGATTTGATGTCAAGCGTTACTATAATTGCTCCACACCTGATGCTGGGTAAACTCTGCTGACTTTCAGGAAGTGATTCATAATGATACCTGAACTGATTTTACACAATAACCTTCTAATTCATAGACCACATTGTTACAGATTTTATTTAGCACTTGTGCTACATTTATTTTTTTCCTCCATATAAAATTTGTTCATGGAAAAGTACAAAATAGCTACATTATAATCCGCTTATGACGTTGGGAAAGTTTGATTGCAAACTGTAACAATTTCTGGCTTCAAGGTCTAAGCTTTTGAATTATAAGCTGAAGACTCACTCTCACCAACAACTGATTTTACATGATAACCTAATTCAAAGACCACATTGTTACAGATTTTATTTAGTACTTGTGCTACATTTATTTTTTTCCTCCATCTAAAATTTGTTCATGGAAAAAGTACAAAATAGCTACATTATAATCCGCTTATGACTTTGGGAAAGTTTGATTGCAAATTGTTACAATTTCTGGCTTCGACGTCTAAGCTTTTGCTTTATAAGCACAAGACTCACTCAATCTTAGGCTTCAAAACGTTCAAATCTTACAAGATTTAATTTCAGTCATATGTTAAAGAAACTTAAAGGTGAGTGGATCATTACTTTGAAGATTAAGAAGAATTCACTAAAGACTTTTATATCTTTATCTTAATCTTTATGTTTGTTTTTCTTAGACTTCTAGTCAGCTGATGATGGATTTGAAATTGTGGCTCTCAATTCTGATGGTTTGTGGTAAGTTTAGCATGAAAATGACAATTCATGAAATATCGTCATTTCATCACTGTCTACTTGCTGAAAAAGTATTTTGTGCTTTATTGCAGAGATGGCTGAATCTATAGGCTCAGGCAAGAGCTGGCTCATATCTGTACCATCAAAAATCCCTGTTCTTGAAAGCTCATGTGTGGTCATTCCCTGTGAGTACGATTACCCCACGAAAGGTAACCTGTGGAAAAAGTGGCGGGGATATTGGACAAGAGGTGACGAGACTGTTGCATCAAATAACCCCAAATTCAAACTAAAGCAGGAGTTCAAAGGGCGATCCAGAATTACAGGAACCATTGAAAGTAACGACTGCACCTGGCAGCTGGATGACGTCAGAGAAACCGACACTGGTCCGTTTCACTTGACTATTGAAATTCCAAGACATTCAAAGTTCATCTTTTCAAAAGATCCAGTGACCCTTGATGTCTTCCGTGAGTATATTAGAGACCTTTTCAATAATCCCAAACCATTTACTTTAAGATAGTAAAACATGTTTAAATAACTATTTAACAAGTAATTTTGTGAAAATTGTTGATTGTACAGGAGTTCCTGAGCCTCCAGTGATGACTGTTTCAGTAAATAATCATGCATCTGCCACCTGCACAGTTACTCATGCCTGTCCATCATCTCCTCCCAAATTCTCCTGGAGTCACCCCGGGAAGACCAAAACGAGTTCAAAAAAGCTGAAAGAAGGGTTGTGGTCAACAAAGTCGACCCTCACCTTCACCCCTGAAGAAGCCGACTTCAACAAGCCTTTAAAATGCACAGTGAATTTCAATGACAAGAAGACTGCTGAGGGCTCTGTGCTTCTGGTCAAGAAGAGTACCTAGTTAAACTAAATATGCAATACTAAATTGAAGCAATATTTTCAGAGCTATCTGCCATAATGACAAAGTGATTTTTCAGAAAACGCTTTCATTTAGTAAAGCTTAAAAAAAAATCGACATTTAGAGAGAGAGAAGAAATTCTTGTTACATGCTTTGATTCATATCACCATTTGAGTTGATTTTTACATAAATCTTTTAATAATGTGTTAGAGGCACAAAAGTTCAGATTCTTTACCTTTGATGATTTTCTAATAGAATTTATGGATTTATCTTGTTTGGCTTTTTTTCTTTCTTTTACTCTTTATCAACTGTAAAATCATACACTGACTATTAAATTTACATCATACTCCAATGTCCTCAATTTGTCCTATTCTTTTGTTTTAAATGTGCAATATGTAACTTTTGTATGTTCATATTTGTTAAAAATTCACTATAGTGGGGTGCTGTGGTGGCTCAGGTTCAAAGCATGACCCACGTATTGAAGCCCAAGTCCTCACGGCGGTGGCCGCAGGTTCGATTCCTGGCCTGGTGACATTTGCCCCATGTGTTCCCCTCTCTGATTGCCCTCTTTCCTGTTGAACTACTTACAAATAAAGGCCACTAGACCCTACAAAACCTTTAAAAAAAGTCACTATACTATGAAAGTTGATAATGAGAGAGATAATCTGCGAAGACAAACAAGTCCTTGTGCCTCCATTTATAAACATATTCCGCCCCCGAAGCAAAACCAACCAATCAGAGTCAGGAGGCGTGTCTTTGCTTACGCGTGTACGTGCAGCTCACACGCGCACCAGTCGTTCTACCAGAAGTTAACAGATCATTTTAATAATACCTGCTAACACAACCTCGGTATAAATATTGTCTCTATGACTACTATTATTTGACCCAAAGTATTTTTGGATAAGAATTAAATGCATTTAGATTTGTTGAAATTATTTTTCTGATGGGCTCCGCAGTTAACGGATTATTACAAAAATGTTTACAACACTTGCACTTGCATCAGCTGTTTGTAATCTCGGGTATCATAAAGTATTGTGTTTCACATAATGGACTACTGATTTCGTAGTAAATTGTTTCCGTTTCATAATACTGAACCACTGAAAAATGTGGACTACATCTTCTCTACAGAAAATGTTTGGTTGCAGATTAATTTCCGTGAGTAAATACTGAAAATACTATAGCAATGTAGCTGTGGTCACTTCTGTAATATGAAATGGCAAAAACAATTTAGTGAAAATCATTATAGTTTTCTGGTACTATGCTGGGCAATGAATGCTTTTTGACATTCTGTCTGAATGGTCAGCAATGCATTGGGCGTGTATTATGATAATCAAACAATGTTCGCCAACAGTGAAACATTGTGGGGGGGAAAGAAAATGCAACCACTGTACATTTAAAATTTTTAAAAGTTCAAACTGCTATCTTCATTTTCTAATTTAGGACACCTTAGCGTGGTCCCTGGTTAGAGCAAAAGGAGGTTCATGTTGACTCCTTCGACTTATAGCCATGAGACCAAATGCTGTCCGGTGTGCCAGCTCCCACCACACAGGAGCTACTGGTGACACAAGTGAGCAGAGGCCCGGGTAAGAAGTAAATGTATCAAACCATCACTGCTACTTCTTACCTTCCCAGTGAAAACTGGAAATTAATTGTAATTTTAAAAAAGGTAGGCCACATTTGGGCAAGGTATAAATATGATTATGAATATTTTTAAACATGCATCTTTTCAATTTACAGCACTGGAGTTGTTTGGTTAACACTGGCATAGAGTGGCGTCTATATTAAAAGTTCCTCCAGCAATAAGTTATATGCTGCTTGTAAGAGAATAACTGAAGAAAGATGAACCTCTGCAAAACGATGAACATGAAGAGGTCTCTCATCTTGATTTGACAACAATCTTCCCTGGAAAATATTTCTAACAAGTGGCTGTTATCTGCTTCACATTAGTTCTTGTTTTATGAGTCAAACATTTTCCGGTGTTAATAAAGAATTTAAAATAAAATACACTGTGTCAGCTATGGACAGCAATGCCAAAAGCAAAAACGAGGTTGAAACTTTTCAGTTTTCTTTTTGAGTAATAGATGTTGATGTTTTGAAAAATTTCACTGAGGTTCGTAGCAACTTCCCTTTCTGAGAGTTAATTCTGAACACACTTACATGCACTTAGATGTGGGTTTTTCCACACTAGACCAAGAGTACACGCCCAACAACCACGATTTCTTCGTTTATTAATGAACAGTCATAATCTGACTTATTTTCACATCTGCACTTACAAAGCTTGCAGGTCAACATCTATAGGAACATCATTTGATCCCTTTAAAGTTTGTCTCTTTTGTCAGAATAGTTTTACTTTTAAACACATTAAGTATCACAATTTTCAAGCAAAAGAGGAAATTCTAAAGACAACACTTGCACAACATTTTGTAACCAAATAAGTGCTACTACTTGAATAATAATTAAAAATACACTGAGGTAGATTTTTACAACAGCTTAATAGCCATTATTGATACATGCATTTTTACAAGACTTTATTTGGAAAAATTATAGCTGCAAGCAAAAGTGCCTTATGAGGCACTCTAATGTTTGAGAGTTAAATGTAACACAAATATTTTTAGAATTCATTTCCTTTATTTAAGGAAATGAATTAAATATATTTAGAATTAACTTCCTTTTTAACCAGGTTAACACTGTTGGTGTAGATTGCATTTGCAAGCGGAATCTGCACAGAACATCTGCGGCACACATCAAAATGCTTACACAGAACAAACTTACTTTAAATATAATTAAACCATTAATTACAGACCAGGTAGACAAACTGCAGCTTTTCCTCTATTTATTAGACATTGGCATATATTTGATCATCCCAGTCAGTCTGAAAAACAAATATAATGTAAAATTATTGCATTTACTCAAGAATTTGTGAAAGTAGAGATGAATGAATACCCCAGCATTTCCATACACATCTTCATTCATATAAATAT
>NW_006801312.1:5910-7850 GCF_000485575.1 Poecilia formosa
TAGAGCCTAAATCTATTTAGGCTCTACAGGCTTTTCCTGAAGGATAATCTAGACAGGTCCTATTTCAAAAATAGCAGCCAAATTAAAACCCTTCGACATTTCCTCTGAATCATCAACAAGCAGACTATCTTCCAATCAATACCCAAATATTTAGAGGATGATATTTTATCAAGAAGGCCGTCCACTGATCAGAAATACCAGTATCATCAAGATTTAGGTTTATATCTAGAAAACGGCATGATTTGTTGTCTTCATGCTAAGGATGAGCTTCAGGTCATACATTGATGTATCATGGTATCTACATAATAATGCACTTAATCTGTAGACACATTCTTTCAAGTGCATGAAAAAAATTAGGTCAAAGACTGCCTTTAAAAATTCTCTAAATATTTAACATATTTACATTAAAATATTAATTTTAATGTAAACGTTAAAATGTTTACAGATAGAATACACAGATAAATTGTATGTGTCACTATGTCAGTGTTTCGGGATGTGTTGTGGGTTTCTTTGTTTCATAGGTTTAGTTTTCTGTCCTATGTCAAGTTTTATTTCTTGTCTCTATGGATCTAGGTCATTGGTTCTCCAGCTCTGTCTCCTCTGTTGATTTAGCACATGTTTTTCCACCTGTGCCTCCTGATCAATTATTCACCTCACCTGTTTCCTGTAGTATTTAAGTTAAAGCCATGTCCTTGTCTGTTGCTGGATTGTGTGTGTGTCTCACCTGGCGACACCCTTGTTTTGTCTACTCGTGTCTGAAAAAAAAAAAAAATCAGTAAAACTGCAAGATGCCATGCCAATGTTCATTTTTTTGGTTCACCTTCACTTCCTAAAACGCCTTATCTGACATTATATGTCATTTTTTACTCATAAAACATTGACCTGGACAGGCCGTGAAACATGTTTTTCCCTCATTGTTGATAGCACAATACATTGCTCCTTTTGTTCGAGAAACATTTGACACTATGTAGAGGTTTCCCTGAGAGATCTTTGCTCCAGTTTCATTGTGCCACTTGTAGTGACTGACAGGAGGGTGAGCCTCACTGGAGCAAGTGAGAGCCACAGTTTCTCCCTCCTTTACGTCGACTTTGTACTCAACGTTCACATTCAATGGTGCATCTGCATGAATATATAAACACCCTTCCCATATTAACTATACCGTTTGTGATGGCATCTGGTATGAGAATATCATGAAAAAGGTATAGCCACAGAAACTGTTGTACTCATAGGGGTGTTCGGCTTACAGATGTAGAGGCAAACAGGATTTTAGAAATATGCCATGATAATATAGTAATTAATTATAGCATCATGAAACAAAATTACAATAAATCAATGAAAGTTGGTTCATGTTGGCTTTCTTAGCTCACAATGTTTAGATGGTGAACATTAATTCATTAATTTTAACCTGGCAGAATGAATTTGAACTAGTTCTTGTTTAGGAAGAACTGGCAACACATTGACATACATTAATTTGTAAAATTATCTACAAAACAGTGAATTCTTAAAACAATCATGCAGCAAAATGCAACTTTGTCACACCACCTCTTCAGCTTTTTTTGACCTCAATGTGGCTTCCGTGACTTATGTTTATATTGCGTTCTCTATATTTTCACTTCTCTTTTAAAAGGTTTTAAAAAGCAAAACTCATTGAATCTTCTAAGAAATGGGCTACAGCAAAAAAAGAGACCAGTGTGGAAATAGACCAAAAACTCTGATGTTACAAACACCTTGTTGGGTCCAACCAATAACAAGGAATGTGTAAATGATAAAGTGGCAGAAGAGTGAATTTTCAAACAAAGAAACCACAATAGTGGTGTGGCTGTCTGTGCGGTAGTTTCCTTGCAAAATTGAAAGCTGTGGGTTCAATTTCAGCTTCCTACTGTCATATATTGACGTGTCCATGGGCAACTGAGTGTGTTAGAGAATTTTCGGTATTATCA
>NW_006801312.1:9490-11557 GCF_000485575.1 Poecilia formosa
GGCAGCTGTATTTCGTCAGAAAAACCGACACTGGTCCGTTTTACTTCAGAATTGAAATTCCACAACATAAAAGCTTCACTTTCTCAAACAATAAGGTGACCCTCGATATCTTCCGTGAGTATATTAGAGACCTGTTCAGTATTTCTAAACCATTTACTTTAAGATAGTAAAACATGTTTAAATAACTATTTAACAAGTGATTTTGTGAAAATTCTTGATTGTACAGAAGTTCCTGAGCCTCCCGTGATGACTATAGAAGTCCGTAATAAAGTGACTGCCACCTGCAAAGTAACTCACGTCTGTCCAACATCTCCTCCCCACATCTCCTGGAGCCGCGCAGGAACGTGGACAACAATGTCAAAACAGGAGAATAAATGGTTGTGGTCAACAACGTCGACCATGACCTTCACCCCTCAAGAAGCCGATATTAACAAGCCTGTAGAATGTATGGTGACATTCCATGGCAGGAAGACCACAAAGGGGTCTGTGCTTCTCACCAAGTAGAGGACTAAGTTTAACTACGTATGCAGTTTTAGATTACAGCAATATTATTAGAGCTGTCTGCTATAATGACAAATTGATTTTGCAGAAAAAGGCCTGAATTAGTAAAACTGCAAAGAAAAAAATACATTCAGAGAGACAAGAAATTCTTATTGATGCATGCTTTGATTCATATCACCTTCTGAGTTTAACTTTACATAAATCTTTTGAACATGTGTTAGAGGCACAAAAGTTAGGAGTCTTTTTTTATCTTTAATGATTTTCTAATAGGATTTATGGAATAATCTTGTTTTGCTGGTTTCTTTCTTTTACTCTTCATCAACTGTATGATGATACACTATTAAATGTACGTCTTACTTCAAAGTCTACAAGTTTTCCTTTTCTTTTGTATTAAATCTTTCATCAAAGTGCTAAGATTATAAAATTTGTATGTTTTTTATCTCTTAACTTTTGTCTCAGTTATTTGGAGTGTGTGAAGTGGGGGACTGTCATGGCTGCAGCCTCCCATTGGTGGTGAAAATTAAACTTTTTATTTAGTACTTAAAATAGACCACAAAGAACCTTCATCAACAGAAGAACTGCACAAATAGCGACAGAAGTAATAGTGTTATGCAATTTAAATCTACATTTAATAATTTACTGGATAAAATCTTGCTGCCAAGCTAAATATTTTTACCAGTGGGAGAGTCCTTTAAAAAAGAAATGTAGATAAAATATTTATGGAAACATGAACTTTTCTCTACTAATCAGAATATGATAGTCTTTCCTCTTTCAAAGATTGAGATAATGACCTGATGCACTATATTTAAGTAGTTTGTCAACTGCACTGACGAGAAGAAAAGAGGGGAAGTAAAATTTAAATTACTTTGCCATTATTTTTGGCGTTTTCCATGCTTTGGAATCACATAGCATACCACATCATTATGCATTGCTAACTTTTAAATAGTAATCTTCTAGCAATGGAGTAACAAAGCATGCTCTGGTGCTCCAGCAGCAGCAACAGATGAAAAGAGATTTACAGAAATAAAAATTCAGCTTAAACAGCACTGGAGTTGTTTGGTTAACACTGGCATAGAGTGGCATCTATATTAAAAGTTCCTCCAGCAATAAGTTATATGCTGCTTGTAAGAGAATAACTGAAGAAAGATGAACCTCTGCAAAACGATGAACATGAAGAGGTCTCTCATCTTGATTTGACAACAATCTCCCCTGGAAAATATTTCTCCCAAATGGCTGTTATCTGCTTCACATTAGTTCTTGTTTTTTAAGTCAAACATTTTCTGTTGTCAATGAAGAATTTAAAATAAAATACGCTGTTTGTGTCAGCTATGGACAGCAATGCCAAAAGCAAAAACGAGGTTGAAACTTTTACGTTTTCTTTTTGAGTAATAGATGTTGATGTTTTGAAAAATTTCACTGAGGTTTGTAGCAACTTCCCTTTCTGAGAGTTAATTCTGAACACACATACATGCACTTAGATGTGGGTTTTTCCACACTAGACCAAGAGTACACGCCCAACAACCGCCACGTTTTCTTCGTTTATAATTGAACAGTCACACTCTGACT
>NW_006801312.1:13463-15067 GCF_000485575.1 Poecilia formosa
AACCCCTCCTGGCCGAGATGCCCGAGCCACCTCAACTGGCTACTCTCGACACAAAGGAGCAGCGGTTCTACTCTGAGTCCCTCGTGGACTCTTGTATCCGCGACCTCATTCTTTCAGTCATGACCCAAAGCTCGTGACCATAGATCAGGGTAGGAATGTAGATCGACCAGTAAATTGAGAGCTTCAGTTTTTGACTCTGCTCTCTCTTACCCCTTTTTACCCCTGTGATAATAAATCTTAATATATGATGCAACCTGAAATTAAAATATTAGTTATTTAACTCATGTATTGTTTTCTTTGTTCATCCTAATGAGAAGAGTGGTGAATGACACATCAACACTCAGCAGATTTGACTTGGCGTCCTCTGATCAAATAATATTCCTGGAGTTGTTTTCTTTCCACCAGTATCTGCTGCTTTTCTTTAGAGTATCTCTGTTTGAAGCCAGTTAAATCATTATTTTTAACACAATCTGTAGAGTCGCACTTTGAGCTGATGTCATGACGAATAACGTTTACATGCAGTACCTCGCAGACCACTAGGGGGCACCTTGTGGACCACCATCGGTCTGGGGACCACTGTTTGAGAAACACTGCTTTAGGGTTAATTTGTGTCAGAAAAAAAGATTAAACTACACAGTGACCCATTGTGTGAAATACATTTGTCATAAAATGTAAAGAGTAATAAATAAAATCTAGAATAACGTGAGAAGGAAGAAATGTGCATATAATCTCACTATGAATAAGAACATTCCAAGATGTTGTCTAAATGCTTTTAAGCTTTACAGGCTTTTCCTGAAGGATAATCTACGACAGGTCTTATTTCAGAAATAGCAGCTAAATTAAAACCCTTCAAGATTTCCTCTGACTCATCAACAAGCAGACTATCATCCAGTCAATACATAAATATTGAAAGGATGATATTTTATCAATAAGACCTTCCATAGATCAGAAATACCGTTATCATCTGGTATTTATGATTTGTTGTCTTCATGCTAAGGATGAGCTTCAGGTCATCCTTAGCATGACCTGAAGCTAAGGATGACCTTAGCATCCTTAGGTGCTAAGGTCATCCTTAGCACCTAAACATGTCGATAACACAATCGACATGTTTATGTCGATTGTGTTATCGACATAAACATGCACTTTAGCTGTAGACACATTCTTTCAAGGGCCATTTGGAAATTGAAAAAAAGAATAAGGACAAAAATTGTGCCTTGAAGGACTCTTCAAAATTCTCTAAATATTTGACATATTTATATAAAAATGCACATTATTCTAACTGCAAGGCTGCACAGTGGCGCAGTTAGTAGCACTGTTACCTAGCAGGAAGTCGGTCCCAGGTTTGATTCCCGGCCCGGGGTCTTTCTGCATGGAGTTTGCTCTCCCTGTGCATGCATGGGTTCTCTCTAGGTACTCCAGTTTTTTCCCCACAGTCCAAAAACATGACTGTCAGGTTAACTGGTCTGTCTAAATTCTCCCTAGGTGTGAGTGTGTGTGTTCATGGTTGTTTGTCCTCTCTGTGTTGCCCTGCGACAGACTGTCGACCTGTCCAGGGTGACCCCGCCTCTCGCCTGAAACATTGACTGGAGATGGGCACCAGCACC
>NW_006801312.1:15670-16464 GCF_000485575.1 Poecilia formosa
TCATTAGGATACAATGAACTGATTTTACATGATAACCTTCTAATTCAAAGACCACATTGTTACAGATTTTATTTAGTGCTTGTGCTACATTTATTTTTTTCCTCCATCTAAAATTTGTTCATGGAAAAAGAACAAAATAGCTACATTATAATCCGCTTATAATCCACTTATGACGTGGGGAAAGTTTGATTGTAAACTGTAACAATTTCTGACTTCAAGGTCTAAACTTTTGCTTTATAAGCACAAGAATCACTAGACTCAACAGGACAGAAACAATCTTTGTCTGGAAAACGTTCAATTCTTTAAAGATTTAATTTCGGTCATATGTTAAAGAAACTAAAAGGTGAGTGGATCATTACTTTGAAGATTAAGAATTCACTAAAGACTTTTATACCAATCTTTTTGTTGGTTTTTATACTTCTAGTCAGCTGATGATGGGTCTGAAATTGTGGCTCTCAATTCTGATGGTTTGTGGTAAGTTTAATCTTAAAATGACAATTCATGGAATATCATCATTCTATCACTGTCTACTTGCTAAGAAAGTATTCTTGTGTTTGTGCTTTTATTACAGGATTGACTGAATTTCAAGTCTTGGGTAACGACTGGCTCATATATGTGCCATCAAGTATCTCTATTCTTCAAGGTTCATGTGTGGTCATTCCCTGTACATACTCGCATCCCAAGACAGATAAAACATTGAACATATTTCGGGCATTCTGGTACAGAGGGTATACGTTGGTCGCAACGAATGTCCCCGAGTTGAGGCTAACGAGCGAGTTCCACAGTCGAACCAG
>NW_006801313.1:0-11402 GCF_000485575.1 Poecilia formosa
CTTGCAGAAGAAAAGGAAAAAGGTCTGAGAGGTAATAAAAATGCTAAAAGAAAATAACATTATAGCCCAGTCACCATACCCAGCCCAGCTGAAACTCTTCTTGAATGGGGGCACAAAGCTTTTCCCCTCACTTGAAGCAGCACACGCTACACCAGGGGTGTCCAAAGTCGGTCCTCGAGGGCCAGCATCCTGCATGTTTTAGTTCTCTCCCTGGTTTAACGCACCTGGATCAAATTATGGCTTGTTAGAAGTCTAAAGTCTTGTTTAGACCTTAAAGTCTAAACAAGACTTTAAGGTCTTGTTTAGATCATTTAATTAGCTCTACATTCTTAAGATAATGAAAAATTAATAATAAATAATAAAGACTGCGGTATTCTGATTTAGTAATGTAAATGTATTACCACACCCACGTCACTAGAGGCAGTACCAACCCCGAAAAGATGCGACTAAGGAACAGATTTAGAAGTACACTGAAAGCTACAGAATTTGGTAAAACGGTGAGCTATGCTGAAGTAATTAAAGACACAAGTTCAAATCCATGCTGAGAATGGAACTCCGCAGCACTGATTGGCTAAGCAAGTGATGGCAAAGCGGGGCGTCATCACGACTTTACACAAGTGTGTCTTTACCTCCGCAGCAGAGGCTCCGTCGAACCCCTGAGACTGACTCATCGAACTCCTGGGGGTTGATCGAACCCAGGTTAAGAACCATTGATATAAATGGAGTAAATAATCCAATAAAGAGAAATAAAATTCTGACCCAGCTGAAAAGACTGAACTGTTCAATTGCAATGCTTCAGGAGACCCACCTTAATGAGACAGAACATAAAAAACTCAGAAGGGCGTGGGTGGGATAGGTTTACAGTGCTTCATGTGAGAGGGGCAGGTAGAGAGGAGTTGCCATCTTATGTCATAGTTCACTAGGCTTTGTTTTAGAGAACAAGTATGAAGACAAAAAGGGACGCTATATTTTGGTGATAGGTACAATTAGAGGGGTCAGAATATCCCTCTTAAACATTTTTGCGCCTAATCAAGATGATCCTAGCTTCTTCAAGGACATTTAAGCTCTTCTGACAACAAAAGCTGATGGATTTATAATAGCTGGAGGGGATTTTAACTGTGTGATGAACAACAAAATGGATAAATACCCATATGAACAGAGACCAGTGTCCCAGAAGGCTAAAATTCTGCCCAGTTTGATTGAAGAAATGGGGCTGGTAGATATATGGCGTTAAAGCCACCCCGAAGAGCGTGATTATACCTTTTTCCCAAAGGTCCATGGAAGCTATTCCAGAATAGATCTCTTTTTTGTTTTAAAGAGGGATGCACATAAAGTTACAAATTGCCATATTGAACCAATAACAATATCAGACCACAGTCCAGTTATGACAATAAATTTAGAGAATGATAAACAGCCTAAACAGTGGAGAATGAATGTTTCACTTCTAAATTATCCAGAAATAGTTCAAAGAATTAAGAAAGACTAGACAGAGTATATTGAACACAATGACAATGGGGAAGTATCAGTGTCAACTCTTTGGGAGGCTGGAAAAGCGGTGCTGAGGGGGAAGTTAATATCTTTGTCATCCCAAATCAAAAGAGAACGTGATAAAAAACAAGTAGAATTAGAAAATCGCATACGACAATTGGAGGAGGAACATAAAAAGACTAATGATGAAACTACTTTAAAATCTCTTGGTGAATACAAACACTGGATGAATATCCAGTGTCCCTTATGCGTCAACAGAATTGTTGACGCATAAGGGAGAGGGGGCATTACGGTTTGCTAATCAAAAGTATTATGAATCAGGGAAAAGGGCCAGCAGGCTACTAGCATTTCAGTTGTGCAAGAAACAGGCAGATTGCACAGTGGAAAAGATAATGAACCCTTTTACAAAGAAAATACTGTCCCAACCAAGGACATTGCAGAAGCTTTCTCAGCTTACTATGAGACACTTTATGATTCAGAGGAGATCGACAGCAAAATAGAGAAGATTGAGAGTCAATTGAGTAAAATTATCGAAATTAACAGAAAATGATGCCAGGGCAAAGAGAGATCCAATCACAAAACAAGAAATTGAGGAGGTCATAAAACACTTAAAGAATAGTAAAGTGCCAGGCGCTGACGGATTTCCCGCAGAATTTTACAAGCATTTTAAAGCAGAGGTCACGCCATTACTACAAAGAGTATTTAATTACACCCTCACAAATAAGGACCCCCCAAAGTCTTGGTCAGAAGCAATAATATCTATATCTATCTATAATTCCCAAAGAAGGGAAAGACCCGATAAATTGCTTGTCCTACAGACCAATACGTTTGCTCTGCTGTGATTTAAAAATGTTAACTACAATACTGGCAAATCGAATTCAAAAATGTATCCACACAATAATTAAACCAGACCAAACAGGGTTTATATCGGGTTGTTTAGGAATAAATAATATTAGGAGAACCTTAAATTGTCATGATCTGTGGTTCTGTGTGTTTATTTTTGAGTTTTTCTGTGTAGTCCTGTTCCCTGTGAGTCTGTCTTCCCCGTTGATTGTTTCCCAGGTGTGTCTTATTCCCTTAATTACCCCGTGTGTATTTAAACCCACCTGTTGTCTGTGTTCCTCGTCGGGTCCTTGTCTATCGTATGTCTAACGTCTCAGTTTTGTCTTACATTGTGTGTGCGCTCCAGTAGAACTGTTTAGTCCTGGTAGTGTCAGCTCTCGTTTCAAGTCCTGTGAATCAGTTGCTACCGGTACTTAGCTGTGTGCTAGTCTCTGCCGTGCTGCCTGTAATGGACTGTTGATCTTTATTATCACCATTAAATTCATCATCTTCACCATACCTGGGTTCTCGGCGTCTCTCCTCACCTCATCTAAACCGCCTTATGACATAAATGTGATCTCTGTGGCGAGACAAAAGCAGGATCCTGTTATGCTTCTCAATCTTGATGCTGAAAAGGCATTTGATAGGGTGGACAGGCATTATCTGAAGCAGACACTGGAAAAAAACACAATTTCATAGAGATTTTATCAAGCGGATTAGTGTGCTATATTCTGGATCCACATCCAAAGTACGGGTGAATGGACACTCCTCATAGAACTTTGGTTTAAAAAGAGGAACTAGGCAGGGATGTCTCCTTTCACCTCTACTATTTGCAATTAGTATCGAGCCCCTGGCAGAAAGTAATACGGTCAGACCTGAGCATTCGTGGAGTAACAGCAGGAGGAGTTACCCATAAAATCTCATTGTATGCAGATTACATTATTTTGTATATTTCTAACCCTTTGAGCTCAATCCCCAGTCATAAGTCTAGCTTAAAAGAGTTTGGAGAAATCTCAGGCTATAAAATTAATGAAACCAAGTCTGAAGCTATGATGTTAGTGGGCAAATGGCCTGCAGTTTTAGATAAAGAGGTCACTTTTAATTGGTCCAAGAGGGGATTCAAATATTTAGGTCTGATGATTACACCACAAACCTTGCAACTATTTAATGGAAATTATGGTAGATTAATCACACAAATAAAATCAGACCTGAATAGATGGGAGATTCTTCCTCTGTCCCTTTTGAGCAGATTAGAAACAGTGAGAATGAATCCCACGATTTATGAATCTATTTCAGGCACTACCTATTTGGATACCTGCCCCCACTTTTAAAATTTTGGATAAAATTATTAATAACTTCATTTGGCAAAGGAGGAAACCAAGAATCAGACAGAAATTATTATTAAGCCCAAGAGAAAAAGGTGGCCTTGGTCTGCCTAATCTAAAACTACTACTGGGCAGCACAACTTGGTGGTGTTGTCAAGTGGCTGATACAGGATGAGGAGATGAACTGGATCGGTCTGGAGAACAACGCATGCCCCCTGGTACCTCTTGAAGCGATGCCATTTATGGAGGGAAAAAAATGGAAGGATCTAAAAATTGAAAATGAGTGGATTAATTGTACATACAGAATTTGGTCTCTAGTGAGGAAGAAAGTAGGAGCACCTTTAACAATATCACACATAATAAAAATAGCCAAGATTACTGACTTTTTTTTTACAAACAAACTGGATATGGGTTATTAGGGATGGGCACAGAAAGGGTTAATAAGAATTAATTAATTATTCAATTATTCAGTGGAGAAACTCTTAAGTCATTTAAACAGTTGCAAGATAAACATGGTTTATGTTCTAAATATATTCTTATATTCTTTTATCACACAAATAATGGTCTACTTTGAAACAAAATACGGTAACACTTTATTTGAAGGGGGTTGAATAAGACTGACGTGACACTGTCATAAACACATGTCATGAACATGAATAAGCCTTCATGAATAGTTATGACTGTTGTCATAACATGTCATTCGGTAAATTATGACACTTTTAATACAAAGTTGACATTATTCAAAATGTCTTTGTTATGACAACTTGACATTAACCAAGAAATCATTACTGATATAAATTTGTTATAAAAGTATTATTGATTGCACTTTAAAAATTAGGTAACTTTATGTTATTAAAGGTAAAGTTTAAACAGTAATGATTTCCTGGTTAATGTCAAGTTGTCATAACAATGACATTTTGAATAATGTCAACTTCGTATTAAAAGTGTCATGATTTACCAAATGACGCTTTATGACAACAGTCATAAATATTCATGAAGGCTTATTCATGTTCATGACAGGTGTTATGTCATGTTTATGAAAGTGTCATGACAGTCTTATTCAACCCCCTTCAAATAAAGTGTTACCCAAAATACTTTACCTTTAGAAAACTATGGTAAAATGTGTAGAGGAAAATAATAAGAGGAAGATTATATCTAATTTATATAAACACCTACAGATGCATTTCTTTGATAATTCTACATATATAAAGGAAAAGTGGGAACTAGAAATGAATATTGTTGAAGATGGGGAATGGGAGGAGATTTGTGAAAAAGGTTTTAAGATCACCCACAGTCCAGGTTGGAAGGAATTTGATTGGAAATTAAAAATGAGATTCTTCAAAACACCTTTCAGTATTTCAAAATATGACAGAAATGCTACAAATGTGTGTTGGAGGAACTGTAATCAGATTGGGGATCACACATCTTTTGGGACTGCTCAGTACTGATTCCAATCTGGCAGGAGGTTCAGAGAGAAATTCTACAAATATTTAAGTTCATGTTACCACTGAATCCACGGCATTATATATTGGGTTTGACCCCAGGAGAAAATATTGGGAAAAGGGAAGTCCAGTTACTACAGATTCTTCTACTGGTTGCAAGGAAAATGATAACTCTGTCCTGGCTCAAACCTTTACCTCCCACCCCTCAACAATGGCAAGAAAGATTGAAGAATGTGTATGTAATGGAAAGGAAAACAGCAAAACTTCATGTAAAAATGGACATTTTTCTGAGTGTATGGGCCCCAGCTATATCCCACTTTGGATGGCCACACAGATAAAGATGCTATGGGTTATAAAAAGCTGTTGGTCCCCTTTGTATTTCTCTCTCTTATGATGAGAAATACATCATGGGTTCCCTTTCATGTCAGCCCATGAGGACCCTTTTAAGAAATGTCAATTGCTGAAATGGATTTAAATGTTTGCTGAGCCCTTTTCTTTTTTTTCTCTCTCTCTTTTTTCTGTTGTACTATGCATGTGAATGTGTGTGTGTGTATATATATATATATATATATTGTTAATGCACAGTACTCAGCCTCCTAACCTCCAGCGGACTGGATACTGACCAGCTCTCCGTCTCACGGGTCCGAAAAGCCTCTAATTCCTGGGTATTACCGCAAATAAGAATATAGAGAACTTTTGTTTAAGCTGGGAGCGAGAAAGATTCGTCTAAGCTCTAACTACCTTCATCCAAGACGTTATGACCCGCTTCAGTCTATGATTCAGACATCGGAGTAGCCCCGCCGGTGTCCGAGCTCATAAACCACGTCTGTTCACGGTAGCTTTTTCCCTGTCATTAACGTGCACTTGTTTCCGGCTTAGATAATTTTAGCGACTAGGATTAAGTCACAGGGTCATTATTTATCTGAACTAAAGAACGTACGAAGCCACCCTAATTCACTAGGACCACAAACACTGGTTTTACAATAATCAGAAGAATTAAATCTAAATGACTCAATTAATTTAACTGTCCACAACATCAAATTAGACGTTAGTATTTTTATTAGCAAGCTTTAGCAAGGGAAAAGACATACAGCATTTCAATAAAAAATTAAGAATTTAAAACTTTTAAGATTTTCTAGAAATTAATCCTACTTCTAACCCTACACTGTGTCTTAATCTAAATAGAGGCTTTGGGGGAGGCAGTATTACTCAAACCCAGATGCAGAGACGATCTTGGCAGCAGGAAACTTTAACGTCCATGGATGGAGTCCTGTCTTTATCTTGGCAGAATTCTTTCAGAATAAATCCAAAGTTGAACTGGTGAGAATCCTCAACGAACTCAGTTCCTTATCCACAAAAGATCTTTGTCTATTCCCCATGTCCACTGCAGCATCGTTGTAATATTTTGGGTTGAGTGCAGGGCCGCAGTCGAATCAGAATCCCGGGTTGTGGGTAAGCGGATCTTGTCCCTTCCTTGTGCAGCGAGCAGTCGTCCCGGGGTATCATCATGCAGCCCTCCATTGATTCTGCATCTCCATGTGTGCTCGACTCGAACGCTGCGGAACAAAGAACCTCGATCCTCCTGTCTGGTGTCTTTTTATTCTTATCAGCAGCCACACACTTTCTTTCCTCACGTGCGTTTTTCTTTGACGTCAGCTGCCTTTTGGTTGGCCTCAACCTTCAGATGAACTCCCTTGTTTTTTAGAACTGAACTTCTGAAGTTCTGTTTGCCCTCTGCACCTGTTTCCTTCATGCATCTCAAAAATCTCACTTCCTGTTTCTGCTTGGACAGATGATCTCATATCCATCACCATCTTGGAGACATGATGTCTGTTCTAATGACCTAATGTCTTGGTCACCTCTGCCCTCCTTTCGGTTCCTCTTTCCCCCTGACTTTTCACCTACCATCTACCTCCAACACAACATCAGTGACCTTTAGTTACAGTTACACATTTTACACCATTTCAAGTTCAATGTCAAAATCACATTTATAACTTTTTAGTTTCTCTGATTTAGCATTCATTTATAATTTTATAATAACCATTACTTATTAGTTACTCTTATTATAATCATGATGTGAGTTATTACAGACATTTCTGAAAAGAAACCAAGAATAATCCATTATTCTAATCATTTGACACCATGTTAAAGTTACTTCTTTCACCTTTAAGTACTTCCATAAGTATAAGACTAAGTGTAAATATTCTTATAATCAAACCAACATCAACCACTGGTTAAACCAATATTAATTATTGGCTTAATTATAAGTTATCATTATTAATTCAAGTATTTTACTCTGGGTTTTATCCAATTCCTCAAAATGTTTAGATTTTATTCTTTAAACCTTTAATGCTCAAAATGAGCAGTCTGAACTATTTTTAATCACTGCAGGCTGGAAACTTCCTCTTTTTTCAGGAAACCTGCTTTTCCTGTTCCATGACTCTCTTTCTGCCTGATTATGATTTTTTTTATGATTAAATAGAAAAAAGTAGAATTAAAGCAAAGTTTGCAGGACACAATAACACACACAACCAGATTACTTTTATTACTGTCTGACTCTACTGTTGGGTCTTGATGTCACCTGTGTAATCAGTTTTAAAGATAACTTTATTCATTGTTATTATTAAACTAAAATCTCCAGCATGGGGAAGTGGGATGAGCTTGACTTTTCTCGACAATATATATATATATATATCTTTTCATCCTCTGAGCTCGGGTCCTCTACCAGAGGACAACGGCTTTCCTCTGTTCTTTATCCACCACCACAATGTCCGGTTGGTTCGCCATTACCATCTTGTCTGTCTGGATCTGGAAGTCCCACAGGATCTTAGCTCGGTCATTCTCCACCACCTTTGTGGGTGTTCCCCACTTTGATCTCGGGGCTTCCACTCCATATTCTGCACAGATGTTTCTGTACACTTTGCCCGCCACTTGGTTATGTCGTTCCATGTATGCTTTCCCTGCCAGCATCTTGAACCCTGCTGTTATGTGAGGGTGCCAGGATGAGGGCCTCTGTGCTGTCCTTGAGTCCAGCTTTCTCCAGCCATTTCCTGATATCAGCCACTTCAGTTATTTGTCGGTGGTACATCCCATGTAGGGGCTTGTCCTCCCATGATGGTTCCTCCAGCACCTCATCCTCTGTTCCCCATTGCCTGAGAAATTCGCTGAGCACATCGTCCGTTGAGGCTTTGTCCTTGATGTATTTATGGATCTTGGATGTTTCATCCCGGACAGTGGCTCTCACACTCACTAGTCCTCTACCTCCGGCTTGTGTACAGTCTTAGGAGGCTGGATTTGGGGTGGAACCCTCCATGCATGGTTAGTAGCTTCCGAGTCTTAACTGATCTTTTCATTGCACCCCTCTGACAGTTGGCTCACTTCCCTCCTTGTTATCTTGATCTTAGCCTCTAACCGTCTTTTCCATGGTGGATATTGGATCTCATGGTTGCTCTTATCCTATCCTATCTTATCTCAAGGATCACTGATGCTGAGTTGTATATCAGCTCATTGGTTATGGTGTAGTTGGCGTCGGGGTTGTCTGGTGTTCATTCGGGCCATGATTCTCTCTCTCAGGTCAGCTGCTCCCTTGTTCAGCTTTGATGGTTCGTTCATTACTGGGGCTGCATACCCAGTCTCTGGGCGGGTAGTTGTAGTTAACTCCCCCCTGTCCTGACATCCAGGCTCCTCCCCCTTGGCGTAGCATTTGTGTTGTACCTCATCAATCTCAAGTTGTGATAGCAGTTGCCGTTTGCGGATGTTGGAAGACTGAGCTACTAGTTGTTTAGCAGTCATTGTAGACTGGGGATGTCGAATTAACCATTTTTCCCACATTCTTTGCATGTAGCCCAGTTGGAATGTAGTAGCAGTCCAACAGATCCAGGTTTTCATCTCTCGCCCATTTCCGACTTGTTCCTGTAGCCCATTTTTCATCAAGGTGCTCTGGTTCCCCAGCACCTGACGCAGACCTTGTTTGGCCGGGCAACGTCTGAGCCGGCATGTTATGCATATCAATGTCTCTCATGGTATGAGGTAGGCTATATAGCTCCAAGGGTCTTGCCTAAGGACCCACACTGGATAGCTCAATTTCACTGTTGTAACTTTTTTGCCCCAGCCTGGATTCAAACCCAGGTCTCCCGGGTGGAAGACTGGTGACTTACCCATTGAGCTATACAGTCAACATATGTTGGATTAATAATAAAGAATGTAAAAAATAATGGAAAACTGTAATTATTGGGCAGATTATTTCTGTTTGGGTTATAGGGTTAGGGTTTGGTTAGTTTTAAGACACTTCTATACGAGTTCGTGCCAAACTGCGCTGGGGAGAGGTGTGAGTGATGAAGCCAGAGCCCAAGAACGGGCATTTTGGGGGATCGTGATCTGCCGATACTTATCCCCTGATCTCATCTTTATCAGCAAAGGTTTAAAGATCTGCCTCTGTTCTCTTCTGCTCTGCAGTGAGAGGTTTGACAGACTGGCCCACCAGGTCAGGTCTACACGTTTTCAGTTAGCAATACTCCCTCCACTCTTGACAACTCAGTGACTTTCTTGCTATATTTTTATATTTTGCTCCTTCTCACAAGAACTTACCTGTCCACCCTCCACTGCAAGCCTCGTCCATCCATCTCCAAACAACTTTCTGTCAAGACCAAACACTGGAACCCAGATCATCTCAAGAACTCCCTGCAAAGAGACCAAATCCCCACAGACTACAGTGCTTCTCCCCCTGGAAAAAATTCTTTGGCCAACCAACTAAGATTGTTCCATTTCTCAGAATTCAATCTGTCCAGTTAACCATCGACTTACCTTTTCTCTCTAACTACTCAGTGTTCTGATGACCATGGCTTCCCACCCACAGGACAAGAATCGCACATCTCACAATTCATCTTTGTTCCAAAATAAACTTTATCTGATTTCTTGGTCTCCTGTATGTCGACCAAAAGACATTAACCCAGCATGATAAAAAGTTTGAGAATTCAAACCAGAAACTAGGCCCAAAAATGTCTTACATACAAAAATAAAAGTTTGTTTTGCAAGTAACTTTTTCACTTCATGAGGAAAAATTTGTGATTTTAATTTTTAAAATAGTTTTTTTAAAACATGTTTTTTGTTTTAAAAAATCATTACAATTCAAAATGTTTTGACCACAATTTTATTTTTTTGAGATTTGTTTTGATTGAATAATTGTGAAACAAATTTCTTGAGGGCTACCTGACACAGCAGAGAGCAAAGGGGCAGAGCTTGTTCAAATATTCAGGCCAAGTTCACGGTTTTGAAAAAGTTACGTACTGCAGCCTTAAACTTTACCAGAATAATACCTCATTGAGATTAAAATCCTCTTACAGTCAGTGGCGCAACTACACATTATTCAGGTGGATGCAAAAACATAAATCGGTGCCCCCCCCATCCCCCTCTCCCCCGAAGGAAGGTTGCAGGAGCGTGGAAAACATACGCTCGCTCTATTTAGCTCGTCACGTGCGCGAGGTGAAGGAGCGTAAGGCACGCTGAAGGGTATGGGAAAACATAATCGGCGTGCCGCCCCCTCCAGACGGGGTTTTGATGCCCCCTCTGGTGCTGCGCCCCTTTGCGTTGCATGCGCTGCATACCCCCTTGTTGCGCCACTGCTTACAATTAAAAGACGTCAAGCTACAAAAAAAACAGGTGCATGTAATAAAATCGGCCTAGAACTTTTAGCTTAGATTTAACATCACTAAACGAAAGGAATTCAGTCCATCTAAAAGTTCCTTGTAACAAGATCCAATACAGTAGAAGAAAGAATGAAAGCCTTCTTGCAGAATTCAGTCATAGCGAAAGGGACAGAAAGAAACATAAATTCTCTGACCGAAAAGTATGAGTCAACAATTCTCCATGCAATTGCGATACAAATATAGGTTGGCAGGAGTCCAAATATTGCATGGTCCATAAAAATTAAACAATGGGAGCTCCTTCAGGTAGCCAGAACAGGCCATTCCACTCTTGAGTATAAACCACAGTGATCTATTGATATTTTGGAGTCGGTAATGAACTGCAGAGAAGAGCGTTAGGCAGAGTCAAGCATCTTAAGACATTGTGAAGGAGCAATCATATTAAAAAATATCTCTATAGTCCAACACAGACAAACTTTTTTCAGTTCCAGAAAGTAATGGAATGAATATCCAGCTAATTTATACCATTTCCATACAGCGAGCATCATTCTCTTACATTTTGCCAAAAGTATAGTCATGCTGAATTGAATTGAATTTATTATTTGTCACTGTACAATGTACATTGAGATTAAAGGCACCTCCAACAATGCAAACAATGTAGAAAATATATACAACATAAACAT
>NW_006801313.1:12402-12786 GCF_000485575.1 Poecilia formosa
GAAAGCACTCCACAATTATAGGAGTCAAGGGACTAAACAGGGCCACTGCTTAGTCCAATTTACAGTGGGTATGGAAAGTATTCAGACCCTTTTAAGTTTTTTGCATTTTGTTTCATTGTCGGCAAAAAGTGACAATGAAAATCAAAAAAGTTCATATTTCTTATTAATGTACACATAATAAGAAATATTAAGTGTACATTAATCTTGACAGAAAAGCCAGAAATGTTGATTTTTTTTTTCAAATTTACAAAAAATGAAAAATTTAAATATCACATGGACAAAAGTATTCAGACCCTTTGCTCAGGCCTGGAAGGTGAAGACCACAGTGGTGCCTGTGGTCATCAAGGCCCTCGGGGCAGTCACCCCCAAACTGGAGCAGTGGCT
>NW_006801314.1:0-3357 GCF_000485575.1 Poecilia formosa
ATATTTTCAAGTATATTTGAAGTATTTTACTCTTTGGAGTTAAGGTCTGGGAAACACAGAGTTAACTGTCTCACATGAAGATGAAACAGTCAGTCGTAACCTCCAGGTCAGTTTATACACACATAAGGAAGAAAACACTTTAAACTAAAAATCACAATAATACTGATTAACATTAGACTGAATATGAACTAAAGTAATAACAAAATGATAATACCAAAAATCTCTATCACTGATCTGTCTCTATAATAGTGTTGTATGATAACTTCTAAATGTACTGATTTCCTTAGCAATCTAGCTACCTTATTCTTTTGCAGTCTTTATATGACTTCCTCTGAAACATCCCGTGATTTTAAGAAGTCGTATATCTCATCCATCCTGTGACAATTACACACAATAACTAATGAACAATGTCTAATAAAACATAACATTGCAAAAAAATTATGAACATGAGAATAGGGTTGAATATTACTGAAAAACATTTCACGATACAAGCATTTTTTATTATTTTACATCATTTTTTTTTATATATCTGAAATACTGCCAAACTGGTGATGTGACCTTTCCCATTTTATCCACAGCTTTCACACCATAATGTTTTTTAAAAACATTTATGAGGCACAGTGGTGAAACATTAAACTGCTGCTCCGCAAGTTACTCAACAGCTTGTTGCTAGTTCACCATTTAGTTAAATGATGCCATCAACCTAGATGAGCTAGCCTTGAGAGGTTGAGAAGCCTTGACTGTGCCTACAACCTCCAGAATGGTAGGTGGTTCTGGATCAGAGTTTAGAGAATATTCTATTGAATATTCTGTCAGACTTACTATCTATTGATATTGATCACGTGTGTATCGTGATACATATAACTGATTTATTGTCCAACCCTACAAGACAGATAGAAACTGTATTTCAGACTCAAGCTCCTGCTAAAAAAAAAGACAATAGACAACCAAACAGCTGTACAGATCTGCAATAATAAACCAATACACAAAGAAACTACATAAAAGTAAAAGAAAAATCTACCAGTGTCTCCACAACTAAATGGTAAAGTGTAGAGCTTAGGTCTGAAAGTTCTGTTTACATTTTTCCCCTAAAATATTTCAATGGTTGAACAATTCTCAAAATGAAATTCCCATCTTTATAAAAGAGTCAAGTACATGAACATCATCAGAATGATTTTAGTTTTGATCTTAATTACTTTCATTTAAACAGACAATATGATAAATTGGACTTTCACAAGAGTTGCAACTTACCTCTGTTTAGGTTTAGGTTCAGGTCAAAGGAACCTCTTCTGTCTCTTTTGTAGGCATCCTGAAAGTTGAGTAAAGTTGAGGAGTTAAAATTTTCAACAGGGCCTGCCTGTTTTGGGGATTTTTAAAGTTCCTTGTTTCTCAATTTTTCTTATTTTGAATTGCTTTTATAAATATTGTCAATGTAAAGCTGTAGATCTCCAGCATTAGCTTAAGTGTACATGAAACTGCTAAGAAAACAGTTTGAAAACTGATGCATATTGTACTTCCATATTTTACTCTTGTCTATGTATCGACAAAAACAATTTAACGGGAAAGATAGTGAATCACATTATGCATAAGAAAACGTGCTAGTATTTATGCTAGCTAGCATTTAGCTAGCATAAATACTAGCTATTGCTTGTATTTATGTCACGAAATAATTATACATATTAACTTATTGAATTTTTGGAGTACAAACTTCTTATCCCACTCTGAAATAAAAACGATCTAATTAACGGACTACTTAAAAAAAAACCCTGTTAAATATGCTATAACAAGGTTAGCACGCTTTGACGGTTAACCTGCAGCTAGCTCATGTTGCTAAAACAACGACCGATGTACACAACACCACACGACCAAAAAGCATTCAAAACGAAGGAATCTAAACAAAATCAAAAATCAAAAAAGGCGAACCTACCTTTTACTGACTCTTAACGCAGTAGCAAAGGTTGGACCTTGGATTTAGGATCATATTTAAATGGGAGCTGGAGCACGCTGTTATTCTAAGGAGGCTTGTCTACAACTGCTCCGGTATCTCATAACTATGACTTTGAAAGTCGAAATTATGACTTTGAATCTCATAATTATGACTTTGAATCTCATAATTATGACTTTGAAAGTCGAAATTATGACTTCCTGTTGGTCTTTTTTTTTTTCATGGCGGAAATGGGCTTCCATACCCCTCTGTTTGCAAAACGTGGCGATATTTTTAACAGTCGTCAAACTACGGCTCCTACAGCATATTTAAAACAAAACGATTGACCAATATAAATAGAAATTTGCCCCTTCTTACATCTTGACAGAACTAAAAGAAACTAAACTGTTTATAGATTTGTATCATGGAGAATTTATCAAACATCAGTTTTCTAATCTTTATTTTAAGTTGTATTTAATAGATATATCTAATAATAAATGATGTCGCTACTAATATTTTCGTGACAGATTTCTCCTTGTCTTGTATTGGAGTATAGTTTATATATATTAAATTAAATAGTTTTTGACTTGCATTGTTTCAAAATGAGCTTCATGTAGCACCGAAGCTTAAATACAATTTCTTAATGGAGTTAATTATTTTTACGTCTTTCATATTCCTGCTAATTGATATGTATTACTGGACTGGACAGCGCCTATTGGTCACTATGTGATCCATTGTGTCCAGAAAACCAATTTATCCCAATGCAAGACAAGGAGAAATCTGTCACGAAAATATTAGTAACGCCATCATCAGGAGCAGCCTGATGGAGCTGCTGACTTAATTTGGATTAAACAGAAGTGCAAATCTGTTGTTTTAATACTAGTTGTGGGTTTAAATAGCATTTCACTGGAGATCTTTTCCCGTAACATATAATTACACAGTAATACATTTACATTTCCTGTCAACTTAATATCTTTTAATACAAAAACATGGTGGACCGCCTCGACGCCCCGACCACCGGGCTTAGCAAGTTTTCTGGGAGAAACCCTGGCATAAAAACAATGCCATACTTGACGGAGTTTGGCTACATCGAGGCTCACTGCAGTAAAAAAAAAGACATATGGAGCGATCAGACAGCAGGTAAAGCAGCGCACAGCTACACTCACCCGGATTAGCATAACGGTCAGAAAGCTAAACAAATAAGCAAAATTATTTAAGTCTTCGAGCTGCGATGTAAGACGCTGGTTCTGCTCTCGCTGTTGAACCGCCGCTACGCTACAGGTAGTAATATTTCACAGACTGAGGCGCTTCTGCTCCCCCTGGTAGTGACTCTTACACCGAACCTCTGCTTAAAGCTGCAGCATCTAACTTAAAAAATACATTTTAAATACGTATTAAAACTTTCGCTGTCCTAAAATGAGACAAATAATCTA
>NW_006801314.1:3890-4385 GCF_000485575.1 Poecilia formosa
GTTTTAAAACTAGCTTATTTTAAATTTATTTTCTCAACAATATATATATTATTTTTGTAGAGAAACCAGAGCACCTGGAGAGAACTTATATAAAATATAGGTTTAATTAATTTTAACTATAGACAAAATTGCAGACAATATCCGTCTGTCTGACATTTGTGTTTGTAAAGAAACCAGAGCACCTGGAGAAAACTTTTGTTTAAAGCAATATTAGTTGATTTTACTAAGAGAGCAAATTACAATCTGTCACTTGTGTTTTTAGGCACTAGATCACCCGCAGAAAATTTATATTTAGTGGGATTACTTCATTTTACTAATAAAGAAATTTACAGACAATATCTATCTATCTATCTATCTATCTATCTATCTATCTAGTAGGTAAACTGGAGCACCCTTTGAAAACCTATTGTCTGTCTGTCTGTCGTTTTTGTAGGGAAACTGGAGCACCCTTTGAAAACCTATTGTCTGTCTGTCGTTTTTATAGGAAAACTCGAG
>NW_006801314.1:5523-8675 GCF_000485575.1 Poecilia formosa
TCTGGGTTGTCCATATATTTTTTAGTCTTGTTCTGTGTCTTCAGTTTCTGCTGGGGATCCTTCTTCTGTCTCCTCGCTCCTATTTCCTCAGCTCGATATCCGGGAAGCACCCCTTGCCTTTCAGTCCTGTCCGTTTCCCTCTTCTGTTTCTGTTTATATTGATATCGGGCAGCCAGTTCATCAGCCAGAGGCTTTTGCTTTGGAGTTTTCATCTCCTGATGATGTGCTTCACGTAGCATTTTGGCAACCTCCTCCTTGGCCATATTGTTACATAGCTTTTTTTGTAAAAGAGAGTCATAGGCAGCTTCTTTCTTCAATATATCCTCTAAATTATCATCCACAGTCTTCTTTTGGTCTTCCATGTTTGGCTCAGTCTCATCCTGCCTTGAAAAAAATTTCCGGTCTTTCCTTTTTTTCTGTCTCTTCATCTCAATTTCCTCTATTTGATGCAGTCTATCTGACTCCATTATGGCAGCCATTTGTTGCTTTTCAATTTCAGATATTTCCTTCTTCTTCTGTTGTTTATATTGAATTTGTTCATCCAATGTGTCAGTCAGAGACTTTTTCAAAATGGCTTTCTTCTCCCTCTCCTGCTCCTCTCGTAACTTTTGGCCTAACTGCTGCTTAGCTCTCAATTGAAATCGCCTTTCCTCCAAAAGAGCGAAGTTGGCAGCTTCCTTCCTCCTTATATTATCCAGATTGTCATAAACAATCTTTCTAGATTCCTCTAGAGAATTAAACTCTTCAGGAAGCCTCATCTCATCTACATCAATGTGTTGTACAAACACTGATTTAGATTGAAAGCCTTCATTTGAGTCACCAACACTCTGATATATTTCACACTGTGTTATCATTTGGTCCCTCATGTTTTGCTCAGTTTTGTCCTGTGTGCTGAGTTTTTGCTTCTTCTGTTTCTTCTCAACTTCCTCCGTTCGATGCAACCGTTCTGATTCCATCAATGAATAAGACCCTTGCTTTTTAATCTTGTCCATTTCCATCTTCTTCTGCCGTTTATATTCAACTTGACCATCCCATGCATCAGTCAAAGACTTTTTAATTTCAACTTTCTTTTCTCTCTCCTGTTTGTCAAGTAACTTTTGGGCAAACTCCTGCTTGGTCATTTCTTTATAAAACTTTTTCTCTTCTAAAGCGTCTTTGACATATTCTTGTCTCCTTATAACCTCCAGATTATCATAGGCCATCTTCTTACATTTCTCTTGAAATTTAACCATTTCAGGAACATTTTTCTCCCTCTCGTCACGTACATATTGTGACCGAATGCCTTCACTAACTTTCTTGTGTTTTTGCCTTTGCGACTTGTGACTTGCGACTTGTTTCTCTGCATTTTCAGTAACCTGTTTGTTGGGTTTCTGTTCTTTTTTACGTGACAAAGACTTTATAATCGGTAAGTCATTTTTGTCTTTTCCAGAATCCTCATTGGACAAGTAGAGAGGTCTTACTCCATGTCTGTCAATTTGTAACAAGGTTTTTGATATAGGTTTCTTCTGCTTGGCTTTCCAATTCTCCACATCTCGTGCGTAAACATTTTGTGGTCTAGGTTTCGGTTTCTTCTCCTGTAACTTGCGAAGTCCAGCTTCGTGTCTTTCTATCAACCCCTGTAATTCTCGAAATTCATTATCCCGGTCAATGCATGTCTGAAGATCAGTTCCGTCTGCCGCGAACATTTTACTGTAGTCAACTTTATAATCAGTATTGGTCGTGCTGTCAGGTTTGAAATGTTTTGTAATTTCAGACACCTTTGAAATAAAGCTGCTTAAATTACAATCCTCATCTTTAATTTTGAAAGGCATGTTGAGTTTTTCATTTGGTTGTAATCTCATCTCTTTTAACGACGCGATAACTCTGCTGGGTATACGACGAGAATCCATCTTATGTTTCGGTTTCAAATTTAAAATTCTCTATAAATTTGTTGGGTTGTCCTCATCTGGCTTTAGAACACAAGTAACAAGACATTCAAAGGGTTCAGAGCTGATGTCATAGAATCTATGACACAAAGCCTGGGATCCTAGTGACATCATCAGTTAGGTAGAAGTGTAACAGGTTCAATTGCTATGGTAACCAGGAAAAGCTCTGAAGTTATTCACACTTTCTAGTAAAAGAGATGTTTCAATCCAGGGGCGGAACTATATATATGTATATCTATAACCTGGCGTCTCGCCATGCTTTACTAGCCCCGCGCCAGGCTAAGCGTTCCTGGGGGGGGACAGATCTTTTTTTTTTTTTTAAGCCGGGCTGCAAGCGTCTCTTTTGCTCTTAGCATTTCACTAGCAGAGCAGATTTATTCTTAAATGATAGGTTTATAATAGGTTTATAAATGCATTTAAACCCCACAGCGCGCAAACTAATCACACAGCTGGCGCCTCTGCGCTTTGCCTCACGCGCCGCCACTGCTTTGCCTTAGCGGGATCGCGTGCGCCTCCTTTCACTCAAACTGGACACAGGCTGACCTGTATGGATATTTACATCAACTTACTGTGAGGAATTATAGTCCTTTGGAGAAACTCTGGGTAAGAGTTTAAAACCCGCCACGTTAGCTCTGGTTGCGCAGCTCCATGTGAACCGCAGGAATAAGTTGTAGCGAATTCAGAGGCGCGTTGTGGAGCAGTGAGAATGATTTATCTTTGCGAACGAGCAATTATATGCGGAGTTTACATCTCAACATGCTGCCCAGCGTGTGGCTCTGTGTCCGTCTTCCCTGTAAAGTTTGTCTGTGGTCCCGGTTGGCAGGAGCGTTTGTGGATAACAAGCAGCGCTAACCTGATCATGCAGGTGCAGCCCGGTGAGGAGCTTTAACGCCCTCCTCGGAGTCATGCATCACGCTGATTTTATATTATTTTATTATTATTTTTAGTATTATTTTTCCAGTTACACGATGCATCAAACTATGTCAAATGCGTTGTCTACTTAGAGTTAATGCGTGCGGCCGCACGGAGATCTGAGAAACTCGTCCCATAAACTTGACCAACCAGAATATTTTCTGTGACGCTTATTAAAAACTCAACAGACACGAAATGGAAGAGCTGCTCAAGACACATTAGCAGCATTGAATTAAATCTCTTTGTTGCGCATCTCTGCGTACTGCAGAGATGCGCACTACCTCATCATGCAGGGCCGGTCCAAGGCTATATGAG
>NW_006801314.1:9445-14220 GCF_000485575.1 Poecilia formosa
CAGAGACTTTTTCAAAATGGCTTTCTTCTCCCTCTCCTGCTCCTCTCGTAATTTTTGCCTAACAGCTGCTTAGCTCTCACTTGAAATCGCCTTTCCTCCAAAAGAGCGAAGTTGGCAGCTTCCTTCCTCTTTTATTATCCAGATTGTCGTAAACAATCTTTCTAGATTCCTCTAGAGGATTAAACTTTTCAGGAAGCTTCATCTCATCCACATCAACGTGTTGTACAAACACTGATGTAGACTGAAAGCCTTCATTTGAGTCACCGACACTCTGATATATTTCACACTGTGTTATCATTTGGTCCCTCATGTTTTGCTCAGTCTTGTCCTGTGTGCTGAGTTTTTGCTTCTTCTTCTCAACTTCTTCTGTTCGATGCAACTGTTCTGATTCCATCAAGGAATAAGACCCTTGCTTTTTAACCTTGTCTGTTTCCATCTTCTTCTGCCGTTTATATTCAACTTGACCATCCCATGCGTCAGTCAAAGACTTTTGCATTTCAACATTTTTCTCCTGCTTGTATTTTCAGTTCTCCACCTCCCGTGTGTAAACATTTTGTGGTCTAGACTCTAGGTTTCTGTTTCTGCTCCTGTAACTTGCGAAGTGCAGCTTTGTGTCTTTCTTTCAACCCCTATAATCTTTGAAATTCATTATCCTGGTCAATACATTTCTGAACATCAGTTCCGTCTGACATGAATCGTGTACTGTAGTCATAGTTATAATCTGTATTAGTCGTGCTGTCAGGTTTGAAATGTTTTGTAATTTCAGACACCTTTGAAATAGAGCTGCTTAAATTACTGAACTTTAATAGGTAGGTCTACATACTTGCATATACAAGTTGATGTGTGGTTGGCTTCAAATGTGTGGCATCATTTTGGACCATGTTGGTCCCGAAATAATATGTAATTTCTAAATATGAGTGTAGTTTGAATTAATAAATTTAAACTACACTCATCTTCAATCTGAGATGAGATTGAAGATGAGGAACCATAACTGATTTAATGAGCCATTTGCAGTTTCACTGTACCGGCCGTGTGTACTTAGACTTGCATGGCTTAATCGGCAAGATTAAGCCATCTTCAGTCTTGATAGGCATGTTGAGTTCTTCATTTGGTTCTATTGTCATCTCTTTTAACGAAGCAATAACCCTCCTGGGTATTCGACGAGAATCCATCTTGCGTTTCTGTTTAAAATGTAAAATTCTCTATAAATTTGTTCGGTTGTGCACATCTGGCTTTAGAACAGATGTGTTTGTCTTGTCTTTCCAATTCTCCACATCCTGTGCGTAAACATTTTGAGGTCTAGGTCTCTTGTTTCTTCTACTGTAATTTGCGAATTGCAGATTCGTGTCTTTCTTTAAACCCCTGTAATCTTCGAAATTCATTATCCTGGTCAATGAATGTCTGAACATAAATTCTATCTTTCAAACATGAAAGCATGAGCATAGTCTGGATAAAGAAGTTCATGTAGACGTGCCTTCACTTTCCCACTGTTATAGTCATCTATGCCTGAGAGACTTTCATATGCAACTCTGATAATGTCATTGGTGACTGCTTCGCATGCATCTATAAGTCGCCTTGTGTCGCTGCAGGGAGTAATGATTTCCCTTATTTTTGTGTATAACATTATGACATTATCTCTTTCCTTTTCTAAGATGTCCATGAGTGAAGCAATTTCATTGTTTATTATGTCTCCTTTCAATTGTTCTCTTGTACGTACTTGCCTTTTCCATTGATCATAAACTTTGAGAGGACGTTTTTCCTTTTTGTGGGCTTCCTCCTTCTGATATGCTCGCATTTTTTCTGTAAGCCTCCTTTGACAAACAGAGCTTTGAGCCTCCTCTTCTTTGTTGACCTGTAGGTCCTTGGTGTACTTTATTTCCTGTTCAGATGCTTCCATGCTTGATGCTGAGTGGGTTGAACTAATTCTTAGCTCAGGATGAAGCTCTTCTCAGCTTGGGTCAAGCTCTTACTGTAGCGTCCCGGTTGAAAAGATGGTCTCTCAAACTGATGGTTCACGTTTCTTCATTCAACAGCCTCTGTACATGAACACACCGTAAAAGCTACAAACATACAAATAAAATAACATTAGTAACTCTTTTAAGCCGTTTTCGCACTGCAAGGAACGGAACGGCACAGGACGGAACAGCACGCTTCAGTCCAGTTCCATCCGTACTGCAGCCCTGTTGTGTTTGCATATAACTGAAGGCAGCATGGAAGCTGTACCAGTCGGCATTAGTTTTGAAACTAAACAATGGTTTCGATGTAGCCGGCCGAAGCCTTTTCCTCAGAGATGCGGCGGAAAACTTTCTCATTCCTCGTTGTCCAATCTAACTCACTCTGTAGTGGAAACGATTAGGATGAATGTGCTACCAAGGCTTCTTTTTCTCTTTAACTCCCTCCTGATCATGGTTCCTAGCGTCACCTTCAAGCTACTAGACAGACTTATATCGAGATTCATCTGGCAAAACAAGCGTCCAAGAGTGAGACTTAAAGTTATGTGTTCTTCAAAGAGTATGGGAGGCTTGGCTCTCCCACATCTGGAAAGTTACTTTTGGGCAGCACAGTTAAGGGCACTAGTTGCATGGATTAGACTGGATCTAGACACAATGTGGGTGCAGCTGGGGCAGGGCTCATAGAGAGGAGTATCTCAATAACTAATATACCTTTTTTAAGTAGAAATCACTGGCGAAAACTCAAGATTCAAAACGAGTGGGTGGTGTTTACTTTGAGAGTGTGGGACAGAGTTCGGAAGAAGCTGAAGCTACCACTCTCCTTGTCAAGAGCAGCCAGAATAGATGGCATAGCTGACTTTAAACCTAACAAAATGGATAGGGGATTTGGAGAGTGGGCTTATATAGGTTTATTAATAATAAACCAACTATTTACTGGAACAACGATAAAAACCTTCTTGCAACTTCAAAGTGAATATAACATCGCTAACTCGGACCTTTTTAGATTCTTTCAGATTAGACACTACCTTCAAAAACACAAAGAAATAGACAAAGTCCAACAGATTTTGAAAAATACTGGATTGAGGTGGTTGAGAACCAAAAATATCTCCAAAAGATTGTTTCAGCAAGAATAAATGGGAACTGGAACTAAACCTGGTGATAGAAGACACGGAATGGGAAAAAACTTGGGATAATTGGCATAAATGTCTGAATAGTCCAAACTGGACAGAGTTTAGTTGGAAAATAAGAATGAGATTTTTTAGGACACCGATAGTGATAGCCAGCTATGATAATAATGCCAGTAATCTCTGCTGGCGGAAGTGCGGACAGATAGGAGATTTTTCCCATATTTTCTGGGAATGTCCAAAGGTGAAAGGTTACTGGGAGATGGTAAAAAGGGAAATAGGAATAATACTAAATTTGACTGTGGACTGGAAAATCCATAAAGTGATTCTAGAAGAGGTGGATCTCCCAACAGAGGTCACTAAATATATGCTGAGAGTCCTGGTGTTAATTGCTCGTAAGGTAATCACTGTGAACTGGCTGAAACCACACCCACCTACCTTGGAACAATGGGTTCAGAGGCTGAAGACTGTCAACCTGATGGAGGATATTACAGCAACTCTGAGGTTGCGGAAGGACATTTATAATAAAAGATGGACTCCTGTAAATCTATATCTAGAACAAAAAACTGGATTTTCTGGGACATTGTAAGGAGGGAGGGGGAAGAGGGAGCCTTAGACGAAATATGTTTGAATGTCATATCTGTAATTGTGTTGCAATGTAAAGATGCATAAGAATGGATTATGTTGAGGAATTGTTTTAATAAAAGTTAAAAAAAAAAAAACTCACTCTGTATTCGTTCATCAGCGAGTAAGCGGAAGAAAAAAATTACCTCATCATGGGACCAGGTAACAGCAGAATATTGAGAGGAATTCATCGCAAATTAAAAATACTAATAAAAATATTAAAAAAAGCATTCTTTATAAAATACAGTAAGAACAGTTTAGTGAGAGCCAGCTAGACCCGATCAACGGCTGACACTAAACCAATTAACGGCTGACTCTAAACCAATCAGCTGCTGATTCTAAGCAGCCCCGCTTGGCCGGTCCTATTGGAACCACAGCTCTTGTGGTTCCAAGGAGCCGGGTGGAACCGGGTTGGAATGCAAACAAGGTCGGCCCTACTTTGAACCCGTGCCGTGCCGTTCTGTTCCTTGCAGTGCGAAAACGGCTTTAGTTGTTCTAACCTTTTATCTTAACCTATAAACCTTACTTTATGTAATATCGTTAAATTTACAATACATGTATTTAATTAACTATAACATTTATAGTTAATTAAATAACTATAAATGTTATAGTTATTTACTATAACATTTGAAACAGTTGAAACGTATTCCAACTGTTTCAACTGTTCGACAGTTAATCAAATATTAACACTTTTTCATGTCAAAACATAAACATTACACTCAATAAACACAATACTCTCATCAAAACACTCACCTTGTTCCCTCATCAACCAAGCACTAACTAATTAATTGTTTAGACCTTAGTTGGACTATTCCTTAGTTGTCTCCCTTTAACTGTGACTCGTATGCTCTCTTACTCTCTGCACTATCTCCAAAACAGTTGTCAGTTATTGTCAGAAGTTTGTGTAGATCACTTAGCAACCGTGTACCTTTAAAAATCCTTTCAAAATAAAAACATCGGTCAAAAAATAACTCTTGGTTAAATGAGGAAACAACATAAAAAAAAATAAAAAAAATCCCTTCTCACCCTGCACGGGTGGTCTCTTTCATCCTCTGAGCTCGGGTCCTCTACCAGA
>NW_006801315.1:0-1089 GCF_000485575.1 Poecilia formosa
TTCAAAACAATCTTCTCTGTCATCAGGAAATATAATTTTTTTTCAAGGATATAAATGTTCCTTTATTTTTCTTTTATTATGAGAGTTGAAATGTTTTAATCTGGTGCTTTGAGGAAGACCGTATCGGAGACCCATCCAACAGCAGGAAGTAGACCACAGTGCAATTGGACATGCATTGAACAGCCACACACTCACACACACATTCTTTCCAACATGGAAACTTCAGGACTCTGATCGAGGTACATTCACTCTCAGGGTCCAGCCACACACTCTCACACACTTTGTCTATTATTGACACTTCAGGAGGAACTAATGAAGTTATACCATCAGGGAACAGCCACACACTCACACCAGGTTCTGGAGGTTTTATTCAAACACCAACCCGGTATTAAGCTTTGGCTAATGCTAGAGCGCTACACAAACCCAGTATATAGCACTAGCTAACACTAGAACACAATACCAACATGGCACATATTAGCAACTAATGCCAAAGGGCTACACCAACTCAATATTTATCACTAGCTAACTCTAATGCCCTCCAGAAACGGGTATTTACCACAAGCTAATGCTAGCACACAATATCAACATAGCGCATATTAGCAACTAATGCCAAAGCGCTACACTTATTCAGTATTTATCACTAGCTAACGGTGATGCCCTGCACCAAACTGGTATTTACCACAAGCTAATGCTAGCACACAATATTAACATAGTACATATTAGCAACTAATCCCAAACCGCTACACCAACTCAGTATTTATAAGTAGTTATCTCTAATGCCCTACACCAAACTGGTATTTACCACTAGATAACGCTAGCACACAATATCAACATAGTACGTATTAGCAACTAATGCCAAAGTGCTACAGCTGTAGTAATTTGTAGACCATTAATTGAGGACTCTGACAACAGCTTATCTTTAGCCGGCAGGCACTTTTACTGAAGTGACGTTTACCGGACACCATGCATGTACATAACCTCCTCCTGGTACGGAACGCCCAGAGGACCATAACACACCACATCTCCCCTTCCCCAAAGTAGTGATAAAATTCTAAACAAAACATGGACAACCTAACAGCATACAGTCTA
>NW_006801315.1:3841-6229 GCF_000485575.1 Poecilia formosa
ACAGGCATGCCTGTTATCGCTCTGATTTTGTCAGGGACTGGTTCAATGCCTGCTGCACTGACTTTATGTCCTACAAACAGAACTTCCGACTGTGCAAAGGTGCATTTCTCATTTAGTGTTAGTCCTGCCTCTTGGAGTCGCGTCAGGACAGCTGTGAGCCGTTCATCATGCTCTGTTTCATTCTTTCCCGACACAAGGACATCATCTGCATGGCATATAACACCGTCAAGGCCGGCCAAGAGCTGGGACATGCGCCTTTGAAAATGCTCTGGGCCCGAATTTATCCCAAAGGGTAGCACATTGAAGCAGAAACGGCCAAAGGGAGTAATAAATGTTGTTAGTTCCCTACTTTCTTGTGCTAATGGAATCTGCCAAAAGCCACTCCGTGCATCCAATTTTGTGAAATATTTTGCACCATTTAGCTGTGCTAGTGACTGGTCCACGGAGGGAAAAATATGTCTTTCTCTGCACACACTTTCATTAAGCTTGGTAAGGTCGACACAAAGTCTAAGTTTGCCATTGGGTTTTGGGACTACCACTATCCCCGCACACCACTCAGTAGGCTTCTCTATCCTGGAGATGACCCCCATTTCCTCCATTCTTTTTACTTCCTCCTTGACTTTTTCAGTTAAGGATATTGGCACACGGCAAGGGGTTGTAAGGGCATAGGGGACAGCATCGTCTCTCAGCCGGATACGATAGTCACCTTCCAGTCTCCCTAATCCTGTAAACACCTTTGGGAATTTCTTTTTGAATTTTCTCGCCGGGTCCCCTTTCTCCTCCAGTGTGTCAATTTTTTCCATTCACTCCACAAGACGTAGTTCTGTTAAGTGCCGGTAAGCCCAGCAGTGGCCTAGCCAAGCTATCAATGACAAACACTGACTGAGTGGACTTTATATCCTTGCTTTCAAGCCTGCATTGAATCTGACCTACCACTGATAATCTGGTATTATTTGGGCCATGCAGCTTTTTGTGGATGTGCAATAGAGGGCCGTCTCTTCTGTAACTATACAGTCTGGTAGGAATGGCAGTCACTGCTGCCCCTGTATCTAGTTTAAAGGAAACTACTTCCCCATTTAGTTTGATGTCTGAGTACCAGCCATTGCTGTCTGACTTCACCTCCCCTAAGAAAAGACTGTCCTGATAGAGTCCCTCTTCCTCTGTCATCTCGTGTACAGGCTGCTTAGACTTGCAGACAGCAGCAAACTGTCCTCGTTTGTGACATTTCCTGCATTCAGCCTCTTTGGCAGGGCAGTCTTTCCAATTGTGTGATGGAGCCCTCCCACATTTATAACAGGCAGACGATGTTGCATACCTGTTCGGTTTCGGTCTCTGTTGTGCACTGCCCTCTGTCTTGCGTGCAAGTGAAAGCGCATGCATCTCTTCACTGGGCTCCCTTAATGGATACAGGGCCACTCGCACCACGCAGCCAACCCTGTTGTTGTTTCACAGTTTCACTCTGTCTGACCCGTGTTACAACTGTAGTCAGGGTCAGTTTTGCATCCATCTACAACTTCTCGGAGAGCGTGGCATCTCTTATGCCGACAACAATGCGATCACAGATCAGTTCATCTCTGAGAGCCCCGAATTTGCAATAATCCGCCTGTTTGTGAACCACGGTGATAAAGCTCTCGGCCGTTTCTCCCGGTTCTTGTTTACGCATGTTAAACTTCGCCCTTCCAAAAATTATATTGTGTTCTCCAATAAAATGTTCATCAAAGCACTCTTTTACTTTTTTGTAGTTCAACTTTTCTGCAGACGTTAGCTCTGACGCATTAAGGATATCCTCGGATTCATCTCCCATTGAATATATCAATATAGTATTATTCACATATGGAGAAATGCAGGATTATTGTAAATAATTAACTTGCTGAAATTGTGAAAATGATCCTTTTCTGTTTTTCAGTCAGTCTTCATAACACTGAAAAGCACTTAGAAACACAGAGAACTGGGACACAGTTTGGTCAACAGTAAATTAAGTATTCAATAGACTGCATGTCTTTGGATTAAATGTATGTATTTTAATAAACTGATTTAAAACTTGTCCTTTATTTGTTTTCCAGCCTCTCAGGATTCTTTGGCTGTGACAGTGGAGGTTCAGGAGGGGGAACCGTATGTCGTTCTGCCCTGTCAGATCAACAAGAGATTAGAAGAGATTGTTACAGTGAAATGGAGTCGCTTTGATCTCAATCCCAACACTGTCCATCAACGGGACGTAGCAGACGACCTGCAGGGACAAAATCAGGTTTTCAGAGGAAGAACTTCAATGATACCTGAAGCTCTGGACTCTAGTGACTTCAGCCTCACTCTGAGAAAACCTCAACTTTTAGACAGCGGCATCTACATCTGCAGCATGACTGAGAATCAGGAGGAAACAGCTCTGTCTGG
>NW_006801315.1:7229-15515 GCF_000485575.1 Poecilia formosa
TTTTACTGAAGTGACGTTTACCGGACACCATACATATACATAACCCCCTTCTGGTACGGAACGCCCAGAGGACCATAACACACAACAATAGTCACCTCCAAATCATAGTGCAGCAAATAGAGCGGCTGCTCCCGTAGTCTTTTATCCACCGCCTTTTCATTTTGTTACGCCTTTTATCTCTTAAAATGAGAGATAATGAGAAAATGAGAGAGTTTGTGGACTTGCAGAAGTCCACAAACTATCACTATTGTTTCTACATCGTCATCCATGTTTGGTTATTCTAAATTCCCGTATGCTATGTTGGGGGTTTTATGGATTATCCTCTGGAATCGGGATGTTCGTGACTGGAATCGGTTCGTGTGGTGTGTTGCTCCTGCCTTGTGGCTGAACATGAACCGATTGAACCTGTTGTACTTTTATCAGCTCTGTTGTCACGGAGATTTGGAGAATCGGCCGACAATCCTTAAATCTTGCCGTCTAAACCAGATTTAAGACTCACAAGCTCTACTCATCCACCCCCGACCACTGCCCAAACGCTCTCTGACTCTGGTTGCTATGGTAACGTTTACATATCCCTTCAAAATAAGATACAAATGCGCCACAAAAACAAACATTTTACTTTCGTAAAAATTTTAACTCACGATAATGACTAACGGGAGCCCTGAGCTTGTTTCTCTGCAACGAGACGGTCCCATCAGGGAGTGATGGGAGACAATGACACCCGAAGTGTTGCTTATATGCACAGCACTTGGTCTCTACGTGGCGAAGCAGTTTGAAGCTTCACCTACAGGTCCGGGATAAATCCATTCTCCTGTCTCTTCTCTGGGCCTTTTCCCTTCGCAAAGAAACTTTCCAAAGACATCTGATCTGTTTCTTACTCATTTTGCTGCTTGTGGGCTCAGTGTTGGCGCGCAAGTAACCGAGAGAATCCGGTTAAAGGATTTTCAAAATAAAAGATCCTCCAGACTCAATACATAAAACGGAAATATTTAATTAATTCTTGCACAGCCCGGTACCAACCGGGGGTTGGGGACCACTGATTTAAAGTACATGCAGGACAGACAGCTCCAGCAATATCGATATTATCAGCGTAAAGAGATATTTTGTTATTTATTCCCCCAAGGGTGTTTTCACTCCTGATAGTCTGTTAGACTCGATTGGATTGGGGACCAAAATCGCAACATTTGTTACATTTTCAGCTGGTGTGGTTCGCATTGTCACTGCACCATGTCAAAGGACCCAAACTAATTGAAAAACCTGTTCCCTCCCTCGCCTGTGGTTGTCCAGTTGTCCTTTATTGAAGTTTTAAAAATGACAGTGACTGGAGATGATAAACAGAACTTTAAAACATATTCTGCTTTTCCTTGCCCTCGGTGTCAGCTATATTCTACTTGCAAACCTGCAGACTAACTGAAATTGGAGGAAACTTTCAGTTAGCTTCCAGTGACCTTCCAATAACTTTTACAAGATTTTGTCTGTAGGTATCTATAAAGAATCAGAACAAGAAGTACCATAAAAATAAAACTAGAAGAATTTTAGTTTTTCAGGAAATCACAAACACAAAATGTTATGTTTGCCCCAACAATATCTGCACTCCCAAGACACTAAAACAAATATCTTTATTGTCAAATCAGTCCGTAATATAAAAGAAAACACAACCTCAGCTGTGTTTTACAACACCAACTTTCAAAGTACAAATCACAACAAATTAAATTGTGTTCAATAGACCCTCTGTGGGTTTGATACAAAGGTTATTGTGACATATTGGCGTACAATACTGCGTTCTAATATTTTTTTAAGCATAATTTATTTGAGTGACCAGACCGGTACAGTTGTAGCGCAACAGCAGATGTCACTAATGAGCAATGAATGTAATGAAGCAATAAGCTGGGAAGCCTAATTGCTTCACGAGGCTTCATTTGACTAACACTAACTGCTAGGGACAAACATCAATTCTCCCTTCCTACACATTTCTCAAAAAATATCAACATTATTTTGCAATGAAGATGAATTTCTGGGCTTTTTCTGCTGTCTGGGCTTAAGACAGCAAAAAATCAGTAGTCACATGATCATGTCACAGGAAACTGCACAGAGCTACTTCTTTCCGTTTAGCTTTTTCATCTGCAACAAGCCTGCAAAGTAAGTAAGGTAAGATAGGTAGCTAAGTTAATTTTATTTATATAGCACATTTTCAGCAACAAGGCAATTCAAAGGCCTTTTAAGGACTCCATCTTAACACACAGTGCCCTCTGGTGGCCACCATGAAACCATACTTTTTCGCTTGGCTACATAAACAATAAGCAGAAGAATCACTAATCTAAGAAACAAATCCATAATAAATAAACTGACACAAAGAAAAAACCAAAAATGATAAGATATAAGAAAATAAACAATAAGGAAATGATCAAAACGGAAACATAAATCAAACTAAAAGTCCAAATAGCTATGGATCACAGCAGTCTTTTTATTAGGTCCTTATTTTTAAAAGAAAATAAATCAGTTATATGGATGTTCTAGATTGAGTAAATGTAATTTTTGATTAGTACTTTGCATTTTTGTTTCAGGTCAAATAAGCTGACTTCCATTGTTTTCCACTTACATGCATAATAAACAGCAGTGAGTCTAGAGCTCCTGGTTGTAAATGCTCCTCTACAGCTAATAATTTGTCTTCCAGGTGGAAGTGTGTACAACATGGCAGCTCTACACTCCATTACATACATTTCATGTGTTTTATAATTCAGCTTCCCCAGCTTTAGATGTCCTTTAGCTGAATTTGGTAAGCCAGCATGCCATTATAATTTTAAGTCTGGTCAGAAATCTAAATTCTTCCACGTCCCTAATTAGTCTGGGCACCCTCAGAGTTTCCAGATGTGCTGTTAGAGCTGGCACAGCTGTGTTTGTGGTTCTGCCAGGATGCCTCTTGTTCCTTCTCTCAGTTTTCTCACATCTAAATACAGTGTTTTGCAAAAGTTCCTCTTTCAGCATCTATTTTGTTCAGAAAGTGTTTTTTGTTGATGTTTTTGCGCTATAAGCTTTACAGCAGCTTAATTCCTGGTAACATGACAGGCGTTATGTCATGTTTATGACGGTGTCATGACAGTCTTATTCACCCCCCTTCAAATAAAGTGTTACCTAATTCCTTAATTAATGCACAAGTTGGATATGTTTTTGTTGTTATGCAGTCATATTTAAAAGAAAAGGGTATGTGTTCTGATGAGGGTCATTTGTCAGGTTAAAAGTACCTTTTGAAAATAATATGCGAATAGCAGGTATAGTTCATTTATTAGTAGACTAATAAATACAGAGAATATAAATGATATGTAATCACCTGACATCAAAACATTAACAGAGCTGTTTTCAGGGAAACCTTATACACTACTTGCTAAAGTGAGTCCACCTGACTCACTTTCCATTCGTCTTGCTACATCAGTTTAGAGTTCCACCCTCCTTCACTGGAAGTGCAAGTTTTAAAGTGACAAATTGAAGTGAGATGTCTGCACTTGCTAGCTTTTAACCTAAAAATGATCCATAATATTTCCACAGTCAGTGTTTTTTATTTAGCATTCATTTGAATTGGTTAGAATTTGGAGTATGAAAGAAGAAATTTAAAAAGTGTATTATAAATGTAGTCACCAATATTAAGGCCACACACTAACATTTAATTGGAGATGTTTTTCTTTGATTTGACTTCAAACATTCAAATGATCGCTGATCACAATCTTTCAAGATATTTTTCAGACCACATTTCTTCTTCATAGACAACAGTTCCTCACTATCCTTCCAGCCTTTAATCAAACTTTGGATAATTCTCAACAAAAGTTTAGTCGTTTCTGCATCTCCTTAAATGTTTACTCAGCTTGATACCAGTGATTCCTTCTTAAACAAACATCCTCTCCATAACCACAGGATGTATCTTACTACATGGTTGTTTAAGAAACGAGAAGCTATTGTTTGCATCAGTTGGGGTTAAATAACTTGCTACCAGCAGAAAAATAATCTCTCATTGCAGTAATTATCCAATAGCAGGCTTGTACCTATTAGCTTAATTAAATCCAGGTGTGGACTGTACTTAACTTTGATAAAAGGTAAAAATTTAGGTTCCAGTCTAATTCACTTCAGTTTTATTTCAGTAACAGTTTTCTAAATCAGTTGAGATGCTTAGAATTTAGAGGATCCATTTAATCAGACTCTGAATGACTCAAGTTTTGATTTAATAACCCATGCTTAAAGGAGTATATACTGTTAGTGCCCAAGAATAGACTGCTTACGTGTTCAGTACTGTGGAGCACTCTTTTACGTTTCACACAATCACAGCTGGGAATGAACCATCATCATGTCATTTCTGTTGACAGGATAATATTTTTGCACGATTTTTGGCAATGAACTGCAAAATTGCAGTTCATTGCTCCTTTATTAAAAAGGGTAATAAATGTTACATGGGTGTTTTTGTGCTGAAGGAGGGCGAGGAAAGGACGGTGCCCCCATCATCACTTTCCCAGAGTGCTCAGGCTTCAATGAAGTGCCAGAGGAAGATTTCCTTAATGTAGTCACCTATCTGACCAGCATACCCAGGTAAATCCACACACAGGAAAACTCATAGACATAATATAAAAATAAACGCCTCATGGATCGCTCTCGCCTATTGTCGCTGATGAGATTTAGGGCAGCCATCTTGGAACAGTCAACCGCTCCACTCAACGTTATATGTTTGGCAGGCACAATGACATATCAGCGCATTTAGTCGATTATAATACGCTTCTTTGTTACTGGAAACCTTATACAAACAGTTATCAAAGCTACATTTATAAACAATTGTATTTTTAAAGTATTTTTTAATTGTATTGATACATAGTTCAGCATATTTAAATATGCTCAGTGGGGAAAACAATAGAAGAGGAATAGAATATTCTGATATAGATGTATGATGAGCATTTTACAAAGCACACAGCCGTTCATAATTTATTTAATAAATTATTCAGTAATATCAATACATATTTATATAAATATGCAAACACAAATAAATAATGATTAATAATGATACAAATAAATGATTAATACTAAATAATATTAGATTTATTTAGTATTAATACTAAATAAATCTAGTATTATTTAGATTAATAATATATATAAAGCCTAATATATATTATTTGTCAGCTGTCTTCCAGCCGACGATTTCTAGTTCAAGAGTGATTCAGCAACTGAGATTGAGTAAAAAATCCGATGTGAGATTCATCCGTCCTGCAGTGAATCCGTCTCTCTTTAAAGATATTTCCCACTTCTTCCTCACATCGTGTCTTTAGGAAACATTCAAAACAAAAACAGAAGATTTGGGAGGTATCTTACTTTTGACAGAGTGAAAGAATTACATATAAATAATAGTCTTTATCACCTGTGTAAACTTTGCTGGTCAATTTTATAACAAGTTTTATAATATATGTTACATTGTCACATTTCTAATGTAGGCTCTTGTGTCAGATAATCTAAGCCAATGTTAGAGATTAATTTTTTTACATTTACGTCTTGTGAGAAATTCTATTCCCCTGTGAAAATCTGTTCCCCATTGCGCGCATTGCAGCCAGAGAGGTGGATCCGGTGGATCTGACCATTTTCACGGTGCTTCTGATCGATTTCTCGGTAAAAACTACTCATATAATCATGTCAATGTTGTAACTTTCAGTTTAATCGGCAGCTATCAAAATAAAATAAATAAATAAATAAATAAATAAATAAATAAATAAACAGGGTCTTGTGTGGAGGCCTTTACGCTGTTTTGTGTTATTTTAAACGCGAAGAGAATCAATCTTTTTTCAACTTTTGTCTCGTAAGCCTGACAAATAAAAGTCAGTCAACAAACACAGGTTTCCAACACGTAGTTTGCATTTATAATTTTTCATTTCTGATACAAGAGAATGGAAGCTGGCTTATAGTAGGGCAGAAAAATAAAGACTTCCTGAAAAGATCAGAGTGTAGACTTTTTGGTAAATCCCATTCTAATGTAAAATATGACAGATTACTGGATTAAGGAAATGTCTAGTATGCTATCACACATAATAATTTTTGAGAATTTGGAAACAGTTGCTTTTTATTTCCCAAAGTTATGGTGGGAGGACAGGAGAGAATGGATATTTCAGCCGCCTGAAATAATCTGTCCCCCCTACATAAAATGGAAAGAAATTAATTAACAGCAAGTCTTTAACTGTGTTCATTCCTCTCATCACCAACAACTAATCCTGTGGATTTGGTGACATTTGATAATTATTTGCCAAAGTTAAAGGAGGGGACCCATATATTTTAGCCACCTGAAATTTTCTGTTTCCCCTCTACTACATGGGAAAAAATTTATTTTGCTGCAAGTCTTAATCTTCCTTTCATAAACAACAGATTATATAAATATGATAACATTTGCTCTTTATTTGCCAAAGTTATGAGGGAAAAACCAAATATTTTAGCCACCTGAAATAATCCGTTCCCCCTCCATTTCATAGGAACAATTTAAATGACCAGCAAGTCTTTAACTGGGTTTATTCCTCCCTTCATCAATAACAAATATTGTAAGTTTCCCCTCATAACTTTGGCAAATAATGAGCAAATGTTTTCAAACTTACTTAGAGGGGGGAACGGAAAATTTCAGGTGGCTAAAATATTTGGTTCCCCTCCTTTAACTTTGGCAAATAATGATCAAATGTCACCAATTGGCGAATAATGATCAAATGTCACCAAATCCACATGATTTTTTTGTTGATGATGAGAGGAATGAATACAGTTAAAGACTTGCTGGTAAATTAATTTGTTTCCATTTTATGTAAGGGGAACAGATTATTTCAGGCGGCTGAAAGAGCTAAAATATTTTGTTCCCCCCTCCTAACTTTGGCAAATAAAGAGCAAATGTTATCAAAACCACAGGATTCGTTGTTGATGATGAGAGGAATGAACACAATCAAAGACTTGCTGGTAAATTAATTTGTTTCCATTTTATGTAGGGGGAACAGATTATTTCAGGTGGCTGAAATATCCATTCTCTCCTTTCCTCCCCCCATAACTTTGCTAAATAAAAAGCAACTGTTTCCAAATTCTCAAAAATTATTATGCATACTAGCTGGGCTGTGCAGAGACCACTAAAAGGGCAAGTGCTAAAAAAAAAAGGGCACATCTAACGTATTCTAGGACAAAATATTAGCAAAGCCACACAGCTTTCAGAGTTTAATAAACAATGATAAATTACAAAATTGTGAGATATACAATCAAATTTTGTCTTTACAGAATTACACTATTAAAAATATAAACAAGGGAACAATGCAACCTTTTAGTGAACTGTAATCTATAAAAAAGAGCTGCCTGTTTGCTACACTTGCAGTGGAGATGAAGATGGTCCATTCAGGAAAGCAGAGCTGCATCAAACTTTAATGTGGAACTGCAGAAAAAAGAAAAAAAAAACCTGCAAAAGCAAAAATGTAATTGTTAATGCATGTCACCATGAGAAAAGCCTACTGAGTTTTGCCTAAAAAAACTTTTTTTAAAAATAAAGTCACACATTTTTGACTCATGAAGTGAAAAAAATGTTTGCAAAACAAACTTATTTGTGCATGTCAGAAATCTTTTCTTGCTATTCTAAGTTTTTGTTTGTGACTCAAAGTTTTACTTCTGATTCTCACATGACGTGGTGGGCAGGGCCTAAAATCACAACAAAAGATTACTGATGTGTGCAAATAAAAGTTTTTGTTTGGCAAATAACTTTTTAAGTTCATGAGACAAAAATGAGTTATTTAATTTAAAAAAAAAGTTTTTTAAACTAAACTTTTTGTTTAAAAAAAAAGAAGAAATAATTACAATTCCAAAAGTTTTGATTACAATTTTATTTTACTTAACTGAGGTTAGTTTTTTTTTAATTGAATAAATGGGAAAAATTTTAACTTCATACTCTGCGAACCAGACCCTAAGCTTACTTAAAGTCTGGATTGAGTTTTTTCCCCTTCATTAATGACACACTTTTATTACATACATTATATCTATCATGGTAATTCAGGGTGAATTATTTTTTAATTCTAAATGAATATCCTTGTTGGACTTTATTTACGTGCTATTCTCCTTCAAGATACATTTACCTAACGCTAGAATAAATGCAATGTACATTATGCAGCAAAGGAAATTAGAAGAAATATATCCACTATGGAGATGATAGGTTTTGGAAGGGCAATGTGCCCTTATTGCATAAGCAATACTGAAGACTGACTGCTGTCATTAACAATACAGGGAAGAAGCTTTTTAGTTATCTTGTTTTGCTAGCAA
>NW_006801316.1:0-3043 GCF_000485575.1 Poecilia formosa
ATAGATAGATAGATAGATAGATAGATAGATAGATAGATAGATAGATAGATAGATAGATAGATAGATAGATAGATAGATAGATAGATAGATAGATAGATATGTATCGCACATTCCTATTAGGAATAGTAAAATATTTTAAAGGTAATGAATTAATTATTAGTTAATGCAGTTTACTAGACAGACTTTGGAAGTTAGTGTTCTAATTATAATTACAATTTGATAACAATTCATGATTTAAACTAGCAGAAAGATTGTTTATTTTTGAAACACGAAATGAAACTGAGATGTTTTGTTTTGAGTATTAATTTGTCAAAGAAGTTTACGTTAGTTTTTTTGTTGTTGTTTTGTTCTGTTGTCCCTCTGGTCGAATCAATGCAGACAGACTAGACAGATTTTGAAAGTTAGTGTTCTAATTACATTTACAGTTTAATAATTCATGATTTAAACTAGAGGACACTTGTTTATTTTTGAAACAGGAAATGGAACTGAGATGTTTTGATTTGAGCATTAATTTCTTAAAAAAGTTTGCGTCAGTTTTTTTTTGTTTGTTTCTGTTTTGTTCTGCTGTCCCTCGGGTCGATTCAATGCAGTATCTGATTCAACTTTGCTTTACATCTTAAATGGTAAGAAACCAAGGCCATCATCTCCATGATCATTTTGTCATATTGTGTTTGTAGAAACATGACTGAGTGAACGCTCTTTGTGAAAGAAGCAAACTTAAGTTGACAAAGGTTGCATTCAGACTGCAGCCCGAAGTGACCCAATTCAGACTTTTTTTGTTGTTTTCTAAGACATTAGACAGTCAAACAATATAGAGAACATAGTTTTTTCTGTCTAAATGTTGTATGTCAATTGTACATCTTTTTTTTTGTCTTTTGGAAACAGAGTGAAGGTGAGCAGGTACCACCATGGAGACTGTATTCCCCTCTTTCCTCTCTGCATTTGACCAACTGACCTGGTTGCTCCTTGCTCTGTTTACATCATGGATAGTCCTGGGTTCAGCAGACACAACGGAGACAAGCTGGCCATTACAACCCCAGAAGCCAGTTCTCTTTGTCTGGAACGCTCCCACTCAGGACTGTGAGACACGACGAGGTGTTAAGTTATCATTAGATCAGTTTGACATAGTGTCAACCCCCACTCAGGGCGTTGTCGGGCAGAATCTCACTTTGTTCTATAAGGAACGCCTCGGGATTTATCCTTATTATGACACTAAAGACACAGAAGTGAATGGGGGCCTTCCACAAAGTGTCAGTCTCTCTCAGCACCTTGAACAAATGTCTAAGGATCTAGATACATACATACCAGACCACCAGGCTAAAGGTGTGTCTGTCATTGACTGGGAGGAATGGCGCCCCTTGTGGATCCGAAACTGGTCTGGCAAAGATATCTATAGAAGGAAATCACGTGAGCTGTTGGCCGAAAAGAACTCTACATTGACTCAAGGGCAAGTGGCGACTGCTGCAAAAGAAGAATTTGAATTTTCGGCTCGTCAATTCATGCTGGAGACCCTGAAACAGGCTAAGAATTTGAGACCGAATCAGATGTGGGGCTTCTACCTGTTTCCTGATTGTTACAACCATGACTACAAAGGGAAAATGGATAGCTACACAGGACGTTGTCCTGATGTTGAGATTGAGCGCAATGATCGACTGAACTGGCTGTGGAATGAAAGCACCGCCCTTTTCCCCTCAATATACCTGAGTTCTGAACTGCGCTCCACTGATCAGGGACGCCTGTTTGCCCTGAACAGGGTGAAGGAGGCAATGCGCCTTGCATCTGTTGGGGATGGATTGGCACGTCCTGTTTTTGTTTATAGCCGACCCACTTACAATAATGAGATGACCCTTTTAACTGAGGTTGGTTGATTGCAGGAAATAGTGCTGTTGTAAACAATTATTTTAGTAATCGAGTAATCTTTCAATTATTCTTATGATTAATCAAGTAATCCGATAAAATATTCGAAAAAGTTATTGGTAAATACTGTTGGATTAACAGTAATAATATCGGACATTCACATTATCCCAAATTTTCATATGTGTGCATTTACTTTTGTGTAGCATTGAAAATCAGCCTGTAACAGTAGCACCTCACTTTTTAAGTTAACCGGGATAACAATTATAAAAAAAATGTATTTTCAATGTAATAATAAAGGAGTAGGATCATAAAAAACATAGAAATTGTCTGTACTCCAGACTTTAGTCTATATTTTGATATTCAGTCAGTTTTATTGATTAACTCTCACTTTTCCCAGCCATTTATAGCTTTTGTGTCAATTTCTCTGTGTGGCACCTTCAGCACATACAGAAAAACTCACGCCAACCATCTGTTGTGACTGGGATGGTAGGAAATTAATTTTCCAGTTCGTCCGTAAACCTAATCTAAGCATCAGCTAAAGCAGCCCGATATGTTCCCCTCTACATGTCTCTGCTCCACCTATATAAATCCACCCGCCGCGCTCTGCACCACTAGGCAATAGCTCCAGTAGGAGAGTTACACTTTTTGTAAAACTATGACCTACCAGATACAGATATTTGTTGTTTCCTAAAATTACCAAAGTTCAAAAATTCTTTATTTTTACTGTACTATCATGAGCAATTATTTTTTATTTGAACCAGGTTAATTACTGAAATATTTTTATTTTAAAAAGACAAATAGTTTGGAGTTGATGTTTAAAGTTGCCCGAAACATTTTATATTTACTATAAAAAAGCTAAATTTGGTGTGCATTTCTAGAGAATGTGGTTTCTTTCCTAAACTGAGATTTCCAAAAGTTTCCCTGCTCGTTTAAATACACCATGCTACATGACAAACTGAGGCTGAAATTTCAAAAATATAAAACCTCCGTGGTATCTACAGAGTTCAGCTCTGAGTCCATTTACTTCCTTGCTAATTCAACAAAACCCCCATGGGGATATAAATTGATGTTATGAGGGAGAATGTGAAAACATATGAAATGGTAAAGAAGTAACTGTCACCTGGTGAAGTCCAGCAGTCTGTTGATTAAAAATAAAAAACTTATAGTTTAGCTCAGATCCCATTGA
>NW_006801316.1:4402-5831 GCF_000485575.1 Poecilia formosa
CAGTGGGTGCTCAGTGCTTGGGTTCAGAGGTTTATATGGTAACATCAAATATTGCACTGGATTCCTGTCGGGGGTGGACAAGGATCGATCTCAGTGAGTTTCGTGCAGCTGGGCTGAAACATATGGAATTGAGAGCCAAACGTACTATGGCATCTGCGTAACCTGTGAATTTGCTGAACCGCCATGGCCACACCCTCCACTGAAAACTTATGGCACTTTAAAGCAAGTGAGACCAACTTGTTATCAGTCATCTGACACAAGATCATCTTAATTAGGTCATGAGACCCAGAGATGGAGCTTTCAAGTAAAAAAAGTCACTTCTTGTTATGAGGGGGTGGGGCTAAGATGATTTCAGACTATGACGAGATAAGATTGTCAGGCAACCAACCAGGATCCCTGATGCCAAGTTTGGTGCCAATTGACATTTTTATGTGAAGGTCATGGCGTTTCGTTTGTTTTGGCAAGTATGCCAAGTTCACCGCTCTGCAACGCCCCCTGAACATATATGGAAAGTCAATTTTATTGATAACTTTTAAAGCCCCATGCCTTTACTGCATTCTGACCAATAATGAAGCCGATAGGTCAAATTAGTGAGGAGAAGTTTGTTAAAGTTTGACGAGTAAAAATGAAAAATGGTCAAAATTTGGCCTTGACCGAAAATGGCCGCCTCCCTGTGCATTTTAGAGGATACCTTCACGAGACTTTTTTTTCTTGATTTGGGGGGGATCTCCCTACATACCTAGTTTCGGAATCTGAAAATTTTGGTTGGGGGACATTTTTGGGTCAAGTTTGTTGAGTTTTTTAATATGTTAAAGGCTCCAAACAACCGCTTAAAGTGACGAAAAAAGAACAATAATTGAGAAATCTTGCGATTTCAATAGGCCTTCGCCATCACGTCGTTGCTGGGGCCTAATTAAACTAAGCAAGTGTATTTTGTTTATAGAGCTATATTTAGAACCTGCACTTTAAATACCGTATTTTCCGAACTGTAGATCGCACTATACTATAGGCTGCAGCTACAATTTCTTTTGGAAAAAAAAAACAAAAAACAGGAAACGCACATAAGCCGGTTTTCCATAAGGGCCCAGCAGAGGGCAGCAGAGAGCTGCGTCCTAATAACTCTGCTGGATTTATTAAGGACGCAGAACTCTTGTCTCCAAAGCCGAACAAGGGTTTCGATAACACTGAGCTTACTTGCAGTGGCTCTATTTACCTCCTGTACTGCCAGATCGATAGACCTCAACTTAAGAGCTACATCATATGAGTTTGAAAACATTTCTCTGTCGTACCTGCTGCTAGCACATGCTTCTTCTTAATGAAAATTAGCATTTTCTTCTTTGATTTCCAATTTTGACTTCCAAAGATTCACTTCCTGCTAAAGAGCCCCCTGGTGGTTGAAGAAAAATCTACAGAAAAGCTGCACTGACTA
>NW_006801316.1:8486-10506 GCF_000485575.1 Poecilia formosa
GTTGAACAATATAGAGAAAATAAATTTTTCTGTCTCAGTGTTGTATGTCAATTTTACATCTTTTTGTGTTTTTTTGGAAACAGAGGAGTGAAGGTGAGCAGGGACCACCATGGAGACTGTATTCCCCTCTTTCCTCGCTGCAGTTGACCGACTGTCCTGGTTGCTCCTTCCTCTGTTTACATCATGGATAGTCCTGGGTTCAGCAGACACAAACCAGACAAGATGGCCTTTACACTCCAAGAAGCCAGTTCTCTTCGTCTGGAACGCTCCCACTCAGGAGTGTGAGACACATGAACGTGTTAAGTTATCATTAGACCAGTTTGACATAGTGTCATCCCCCACTCAGGGCTATACCCGGCAGACTCTCACATTTTTCTATAAGGACCACCTCGGGCTTTATCCCTATTATGACGCTGAAGGCGTACAAGTGATTGGGGGCGTTCCACAAAGTGTCAATCTCTCTCAGCACTTTGAAAGAATGTCAAAGGATCTAGATACATACATACCAGACCGCAAGGCAAAAGGTCTGTCTGTTATTGACTGGAGGGAATGGCACCCCTTGTGGGTTCAAAACTGGTCTGGCAAAGATGTCTATAGAAGGAGATCACGTGAACTGGTGGCCAGAAAGAACTCTACGTTGACTCAAGAGCAAGTGGAGACAACTGCAAAAGAAGAATTTGAACTTGCGGCTCGTGAATTCCTGCAGGGGACCCTGAGACAGGGTAAAAATTTGAGACCGAATAAGCTGTGGGGCTTCTACCTGTTTCCTGATTGTTACAACTATGACTACAAAGGAAAAATGGAAAACTACACAGGACGTTGTCCTGCTGTTGAGATTGAGCGCAATGATCAACTGAACTGGCTGTGGAATGAAAGCACCGCCCTTTTCCCCTCAATATACCTGAATCCTGAACTGCGCTCCACTGATCAGGCACGCCTGTTTGTCCTGAACAGGGTGAAGGAGGCAATGCGCCTTGCATCTGTTGGGGATGGATTGGCACGTCCTGTTTATGTTTATAGCCGACCCACTTACAATAGTGAGATGACCCTTTTAACTGAGGTTGGTTGATTGGAGGAAATAGTGCTGTTGTAAACAATTATTTTAGTAATCGAGTAATCTTTCAATTATTCTTATGATTAATCAAGCAATCCGATAAAAAAATTAGAACAAATTATTGGTAAATACTGTTGGACTAGCAGTAATAATATCGGACATTCACATCGTCCCACTTTTTCATATGTGTGGAGCCTTAACAATTGCTTTTCTGTAGCCTTGAAAATTAGCCTGTAACAGTAGCACCTCACTTTTTAAGTTAACCTGGATAACAATTATACATTTTTTTATAATTTTCAATGTAATAATAAAGGAGTAGGATCATAACAACTGTACTCCAACTGTTAGTCTATATTTGGATATTCTCTACATCTACATCTCTACATCCCTCTACATGTCTCTGCTCCACCCATATAAATACACCTGCCGCGCTCTGCACCAGCCACTAGGCAGCAGCTCCAGGAGGAGAGTTACACTTTTTGTAAAGCTATGACCTACCAGATACAGATTTTTGTTGGTTAAAGTTGCCCGTAACATTTTATATTTGCAGTTAGTTCATTAAGCTTGGACTTTACTATAAAAAAGCTAAATTTGGTGTGTATTTCTAGAGAATGTGGTTTATTTCCTAAACTGAGATTTCCAAAAGTTTCCCTGATTGTGTAAATACACCATGCTACATGAAAAACTGAGGCTGAAATTTAAAAAAAATATGAAACCTCATTGGTATCTACAGAGTTCAGCTCTGAGTCCATTTACTTCCTTGCTAATTCAACAAAACCCCCGTGGGGATATAAATTAATGTTATGAGGGAGAATGTGAAAAAATATGAAATGGTAAAGAAGTAACTGTCACCTGGTGAAGTCCAGCAGTCTGTTGATTAAAAATAAAAAACTTATAGTTTAGCTCAGATCCCATTGAAGAGTGAAATGGTTAGTTTACACCTGCTGAATGAAGTTTACTGGCCAG
>NW_006801316.1:10516-12928 GCF_000485575.1 Poecilia formosa
AATTAATTATTAGTTAATGCAGTTTACTAGACAGATGTTGGATTTTAGTGTTCTAATTATAATTACAATTTAATAACAATTCGTGATTTAAACTAGAAGATAGATTGTTTATTTTTGAAACAGGAAATGGAACTGAGATGTTTTGTTTTGAGCATTAATTTCTTAAAAAGGTTTGCGTCAGTTTTTTTTTTTTTCTGTTTCGTGCTGCTGTCCCTTGGGTCGATTCAATGCAGTATCTGATTCAACTTTGCTTTACATCTTAAATGGTAAGAAACCAAGGCCATCATCTCCATGATCATTTTGTCATATTGTGTTTGCAGAAACATGACTGAGTGAACGAAGCAAACTTAAGTTGAAAAAGGTCACGTTCACTCTGCAGTTTTTTAAAGCATTAAACAGTTGAACAATATAGAGAAAATAAATTTTTCTGTCTCAGTGTTGTATGTCAATTTTACATCTTTTTGTGTTTTTTTGGAAACAGAGGAGTGAAGGTGAGCAGGGACCACCATGGAGACTGTATTCCCCTCTTTCCTCGCTGCAGTTGACCGACTGTCCTGGTTGCTCCTTCCTCTGTTTACATCATGGATAGTCCTGGGTTCAGCAGACACAAAGCAGACAAGCTGGCCTTTACACTCCAAGAAGCCAGTTCTCTTTGTCTGGAATGCTCCCACTCAGGAGTGTGAGACACATGAAGGTGTTAAGTTATCATTAGACCAGTTTGACATAGTGTCATCCCCCACTCAGGGCTATACCCGGCAGAATCTCACATTTTTCTATAAGGACCACCTCGGGCTTTATCCCTATTATGACGCTGAAGGCGTACAAGTGATTGGGGGCGTTCCACAAAGTGTCAATCTCTCTCAGCACTTTGAAAGAGTGTCAAAGGATCTAGATACATACATACCAGTCCGCCAGGCTAAAGGTCTGTCTGTTATTGACTGGAGGGAATGGCACCCCTTGTGGGTTCGAAACTGGTCTGGCAAAGATGTCTATAGAAGGAGATCACGTGAGCTGGTGGCCAGAAAGAACTCTACGTTGACTCAAGAGCAAGTGGCGACTGCTGCAAAAGAAGAATTTGAACTTGCGGCTCGTGAATTCCTGCAGGGGACCCTGAGACAGGGTAAAAATTTGAGACCGAATAAGCTGTGGGGCTTCTACCTGTTTCCTGATTGTTACAACTATGACTACAAAGGAAAAATGGAAAACTACACAGGACGTTGTCCTGCTGTTGAGATTGAGCGCAATGATCAACTGAACTGGCTGTGGAATGAAAGCACCGCCCTTTTCCCCTCAATATACCTGAATCCTGAACTGCGCTCCACTGATCAGGCACGCCTGTTTGTCCTGAACAGGGTGAAGGAGGCAATGCGCCTTGCATCTGTTGGGGATGGATTGGCACGTCCTGTTTATGTTTATAGCCGACCCACTTACAATAGTGAGATGACCCTTTTAACTGAGGTTGGTTGATTGGAGGAAATAGTGCTGTTGTAAACTGTTATTTTAGTAATCAAGTAATCTTTCAATTATTCTTATGATTAATCAAGCAATCCAATAAAAAATTTGAAAAAATTATTGGTAAATACTGTTGGACTAGCAGTAATAATATCGGACATTCACATCGTCCCACTTTTTCATATGTGTGGAGCCTTAACATTTACTGTTGTGTAGCTTTGAAAATTAGCCTGCAACAGTAGCACCTCACTTTTTAAGTTAACCAGGATAACAATTAAACAATTGTTAACTCTCACTTTTCCCAGCCATTTATAGCTTTTGTGTCAATTTCTCTGTGTGGCACCTTCAGCACATACAGAGAAACTCACGCCAACCATCTGTTGTGACCGGGATGGTAGGAAATTAATTTTCCAGTTCGTCCGTAAACCTAATCTATGCATCAGCTAATGCAGCCCGATATGTTCCCTCTACATGTCTCTGCTCCACCCACATAAATACACCCGCCGCGCTCTGCACAAGCCACTAGGCAGCAGCTCCAGGAGGAGAGTTACACTTTTTGTAAAGCTATGACCTACCAGATACAGATTTTTGTTGTTTAAAGTTGCCCGTAACATTTTATATTTGCAGTTAGTTCATTAGGCTTGGACTTTTCTATAAAAAAGCTAAATTTGGTGTGTATTTCTAGAGAATGTGGTTTATTTCCTAAACTGAGATTTCCAAAAGTTTCCCTGATTGTGTAAATACACCATGCTACATGACAAACTGAGGCTGAAAGTTCAAAAATATAAAATCTCATTGGTATCTACAGAGTTCAGCTCTGAGTCCATTTACTTCCTTGCTAATTCAACTAAACCCCCGTGGGGATATAAATTGATGTTATGAGGGAGAATGTGAAAAAATATGAAATGGTAAAGAAGATTCTCTATAAGACATCTTAAATACTAAAGTATTCATATACAT
>NW_006801316.1:13221-14182 GCF_000485575.1 Poecilia formosa
CTATTGTCTGGGACCGAAGGGCCGGTACCTCCTCAATGTGACCACAGCAGCAAAGGAGTGCAGCCAGAAATTGTGCAAATTTAACGGTCGCTGTCTTCGCCGAGCACCGGACAGCGCCGTGTTTCTGCACCTCAGCCCCTCCACTCACAAGATCATAAGTCAGAGCGGAAAGCTGAAGGTCACGGGATCCCCAGGCCAAGCAGAGCTGAAGGCCTTCCGTCAGCACTTCAAGTGCCAGTGCTACAACGGGACCAAGGGAGAAAGCTGTGAGCTGGGAGGAAAAGGAGGAAAAGGAGGAAAAGGAGAAAAAGGAGGAAAAGGAGGAAAAGGACCAAAAGGACAAAGAGAGCAGAAGAGTAGTGTCACATCTGTTCTAGGGATGTGGCCTCTTTACTTTGTTCTCCAAATCGGACTTCTCTCTCTGTTTTATTGAGGAAACCAAGAAACCAACTATTCTCTGACTCTGCCAGCACCAAAAGGGAAAGTTTTGTTTTCTGGCCTGAAAAGAAAAATAAACTGCATTGTGGAAGCATCACTTCAGGAGCAGTGGGTGTTCAGTGCTTGGATTCAGAGGTTTATATGGTAACAGGTTTCCATTTCAGCACACATTGAACTAAAACTACAGCCTGTGTTTTCTGTAAAGTATTCTTTCTGTGTTTATTTTATAGTAAACGTAATGGGTCAATTAAATCCTTAAAAATGGGAAACATGCATATCCTCCTGAGAACTGAAGAAGAAAAATTACCTTGCAATTCCTGTGTTTATGTGATTTCCTACCTATTTAGGCCAAAATTAACACCTTATCACTTTGTTTCATTCATTTATTTTTTTATTTAAATTTCACAGCATGTCCATTGTAGTGGACATCAGGACGATTCAGTCTAAAATTTGACCAAATTAAAAAAAATGGAAAAATGTACAGATTAGTGATTAATGAATCACATTAACCCAAGAAGTGGTC
>NW_006801316.1:14586-16482 GCF_000485575.1 Poecilia formosa
AGGAAAAGGAGGAAAAGGAGAAAAAGGACAAAGAGAGCAGAAGAGTAGTGCCACCTCTGTTCTAGGGATGTGGCCTCTTTGCTTTGTTCTCCAACTCGGACTTGTCTCTCTGTTTTATTGAGGAAACCAAGAAACCAAACTATTCTCTGGCTCTGCCAGCACCGAAAGGGAAAGTTTTGGTTTTCTGGCCTGAAAAGAAAAATAAACTGCATTGTGGAAGCATCACTTCAGGAGCAGTGGGTGTTCCGTGCTTGGATTCAGAGGTTTAAATGGTAACAGGTTTCCATTTCAGCACACATTGAACTAAAACTACAGCTAAAACTACAGTTTTCTGTAAAGTATTCTTTCTGTGTTTATTTTATAGTAAACGTAATGGGTCAATTAAATCCTTAAAAACTGGAAGTCTGCATATTCTCCTGAGAACTGAAGAAGAAAATGTGACTTGCAATTTCCGTGTTTATGTGATTTCCTACCTATTTAGGCCAATATTAACACCTTGTCACTTTGTTTCATTCATTTATTTTTTATTTTAAATTTCACAGCATGTCCATTGTAGTGGACATCAGGACGATTCAGTCTAAAATTTGACCAAATTAAAAAAATGGAAAAATGTACAGATTAGTGATTAATGCAGGAGTGGCCAACCCGCGGCTCCCGAGCCGCTTGCGGCTCTTTGGCTGGTTTCATGCGGCTCTTCAGGAGATTTCACATGACAAGCGTCAAAATGCTTGGCTGGCGCTGCCATTTATTCCCCCTAGGTGGCGCGCTGACCAGTTGAATCGGTTTGAGTTGAAAAGAAGAAGAATAATAATGTTCAAGTTCGCTCTCAAAATGGCAGGGAAAAAAAGCACAGCCAAACGAAAATATGAAGAAGAACACAGGACGTTTTTAACAGAGTGGGAGAGTTTATATTTTTTTGTTGAACGTAATGCCAAGCTATTCTGCCTTGTATGTCAGGTATCATTAGCGCATTTCAAAGCTTCAAATCTTCAGCGTCTCTTCAGCTCAGTCCATCCTAATATCGACGAGGAATTTCCAAAAGGGACTGAACTTCGCAAGCACAGGTTGGTCACTTTGAAAAGTCAGGCAGAAAAGCAGATGCAGTTTTTCCAAAAATTTACAAAACATTCAGAGACCGTAACGCTTGCATCATAACAACTGGCTTGGAACATTGCACAGGCTAAAAAGCCATACAACGAAGGGTACTTCATTAAAAAATGCCTCATTGACGCTGTTGAAATCTTGTCTACTGAAGACGACAAACTAAAACAAAGCATATCAGATGTCCAACTCTCCCGCCACACTGTTGAACGCAGAATATCGGACATTAACACGGCTATTGAATCACAGTTGCACTCAGACCTTCAAGCATGTGAGTATTTTAGTGTGGCATTGGATGAGAGTTGTGACATACAAGACAAACCTCAATTGGCAATATTTGTGCGGTCTGTGTCAAACGAATGTATGATCAAAGAAGAACTCTTTGATATTGTGCCATTAAAAGACAGAACCCGTGGCATAGATGTGAAAGAAACAATGATGGCTGCATTTGCAAAAGCAAACCTGCCCATAGCGAAACTAACTGCAATAGCCACGGATGGAGCGCCGGCCATGATCGGATCCGTGAACGAGCTTGTGGGGCTGTGCAAAACTGACCAAACATTTCCCGACTTTTGGAATTTCCATTGCATCATCCACAGGGAGCAACTCGTGTCTAAATCATTGAATTTAGACAACGACATGAAGCCTGTGATGGAAATCGTCAACTACATCCGCACACATGCGCTTAACCCCAGGCAATTCAGGAATCTCATCGCTGAGCTGGACCAAGGGCTTCCAGGTGACCTGCCGCTGCACTTCACTGTGAGGTGGCTGTCAAAAGGCAAAGTACTCTCT
>NW_006801317.1:0-8774 GCF_000485575.1 Poecilia formosa
TCAGGCAGACGGTGGAGGCGCTAAAGTTCGTTCACGCGCACGGCATCGTGCACAGAGACGTGAAGGACGAGAACATCTTGGTGGACACGCGGACGCTGGAGGTCAAGGTCATCGACTTCGGCTCCGCTGCTCTGCTGAAGGAAAAGGCGTACGACGACTTCGAAGGTATGGAGCCGCTGGGGCTAACGGGTCAGTCGGTTGGCGGAGCCTCATCTGTCCCCTCCCTACAGGTACAAGAGTCTACAGCCCACCTGAGTGGGTCCAGGCGCAGTCTTACCACGCTGAACCGCTCACCGTGTGGTCGCTCGGCATTCTCCTCTTCAACATGGTGTGCGGAGACATTCCGTTCCACTGCGACGAGGAAATCATAAAGGCCACGCCCTATTACACTCGACATGTCTCTAAAGGCAAGTGCCGACCTGCTACTCCCTAATAGTTTGAGTTGTGTGTGGTGCTGACTATGTCTGCCGCTTCCTGCAGAATGCAAGGCTCTGATTGATTGGTGTCTGTTGCTCCGGCCGGAGGACCGCCCCTCGCTGGAGCAGATCCTGATGCACCCCTGGATGGAGGTCGGGGAGAAAGAGAACTAGGAGGAAGGGGAGCACAGCTCGCTGCCCTTTGCAGCGCTCTGAACCGGGTCGGAATGGAAAAGGAAATATAGTCACTTTTATTTCATCAATTGCTGCTCCTCTTCCTCACTGCTTCAGGTGAGGAAGAGGAGCAGGAACTGATGAAACAAATAAGTAATTCCTCACCGCTTCAGATCAGGAAGAGTGATGAACAGGAGGAAAGCTGAACTCTGACTGATTTCTCATTAAAACTGATTTCAGTTTTGCTGAAGTCTCACCATCGGTGCAAACCTTCACCGCTCCATAAATACATGGGTATTCCTTCAAAGTGTGTCTGTTGCCATTTGGTTCTGTTCATTTACATTAAACAACAAGTTCTGGATCAGAACCAAGATCCATATTTGAATAAAATAAAAACATTTTCAGACATCCAGCTTTTGATGTTCTTCATCACCTCCACTTCTTCTGCCTGGGATAAAGTGTGAGCAAAGGAAACTTGGCAAAACCAGATCTAACATCTCGGCTGCTCTGGGAAACGGTCCATTTGGTAAAGGGTGTCCAAAGTCGGTCCTCGAGGCCCGGCGTCCTGCATGTTTTAGTTCTCTCCCTGGTTTAACGCACCTGCATCAAATGATGGCTCATTAACATCGACATGCTGAAAAGGTTGTTCACTACCAAGAGAGAGAACTATAACGTGCATGAGGCCAGCCCTCGAGGACCGACTCTGGACACCCCTGATCTAGTGGACAAATGCACTATTTTATTTTATTTAATTTTATTTCAAACCTGCAAGTCTCAACTTGTGATAGATTTAAATTTTATGGTATTAATGACAGATATTACAGAGTAGCCTGGATTCATCTAAATAGACAGTCACCACACCGCAAATATTTTTGTTTTACATACTTATTTATCTTGGGATGGGGGGTGGGAGGGGAGGAGACATGGACATGTGTGACTACAGGAAGGAGGAAGACACGACGATCGGTGGGGGCATGTGGACATGAAGCAGTATTTCTCAATTCCGCTATTTTTTCTGAAATAATGATTATTTTGCTGCATAATTATCAGCCAAACCTGAAATACTTCACAATTTGATGCGAAACACTGAAATAAGATTGAAGGAAGCCTTAACTCATAATTTACTTGCTAAAGGTTCCCGTCAAAAGTTGTATAAACACCTGCTTTCTCGCAGTTTGGAGAAAGTCGGCGTGTGTGTGTGTGTGTGTGGGTGTGTGTGTGTGTGTGTGTGTGTGAATGGATGAATAACTGAAAGCAATGTGAAGCAGTTTGGAATCACCTAGACTTGATAAAGGGTTTATAGAAATGGTAAATTAGAGCTCTAATTTGTTATTTCACAAATATATTTAAAAAAAATAGTTTCATAATCATTTTGTGAAATAAAATATTTTAAGACTTGTTTTGCTTTTTCATCATAGATCTTGACAATCAGAGGGTTGGGTCAGTGTTTCTGTGTAGAAAAGTTATAAATACGTATATTGAGGTTTCATTACAGAACTGTTATTTCCAAATATCTGAGGTTGTCTTTTTAAACTTACTTTCTCACAGTTTATATTTTTTGATTAAACATAATTTTCTACATTTTTTGGTATTTAATAATGAATCTCAGTGAAGCTCTCATTGTTTGTTTCCATTTTAATGTCTAATTATGAGACAATCTGCTCTTTATTGGGGATGCTGGTCAGATTACTGAAACATGTCCCTAAACAGGGAGAATATATGTATTTTAAATTAATTAAAACTGTTTGGGGTTTGTTGTATTTAGATATTTTTACATGTTGAATTGTATTTACTAGAGACTAATGAGAGAATGTTGAAAATACAAGACAGATGTTCTGGATTTCTTTTTATTTGGATCTAATAACGTTTTGTATTTTATTTAAGATCGGTTTTATTAATATTTTTATATAATATTTTTCTGAAACTAGTTCAAACCAAGTCTGCCCCCTATCGGCGGCAGGTGGCACTGCAGGTTAGAAACATTCTGTTGGTTTATTTGCTCTTCTTTCCTGAAAACTGTCTGAAAGCTGCTTCTAATTAGCAGATAGGAATTTATTTTGATTAGAAACACTTCAGCAAACTACAGAAATTGATTCCATTGAATAAAACCTGCTGATCATCTGCCTGCTCCTTTAAGAGAAACAGGAGGAATGATGACGTAACAAGGGGGCTGGGCTAATCAGCTGCTTCCAGAAGCAGAAAGTTCAGGAAGATTTTCTCCTCCGGTCTTCAACACGGAACATCTTCATGGTCGGTTTTAGTTCATGTTTGCAGATTTAAAGGGTTTAAAAAGTTCAGACATTAAATGACAGTTTAGTTGATGTTGGAACAAAGTTTTAGCAGCAATATTTGTACGAGTCTTCATGTTTCTGAGCAAGTTTGTTTCGCTTTTTTCTCTGTTCTTATCTGCGCTTTTATTACATGAAACTGTTTTATATTAATAGCAACGGTATAAACTCTATGGAGGTTTTGACTGAACAGATTAAATACATGAGAATTTCTCGCCATGTGTTGATGTTCGTAAATTGCACACGGATTTATTTTTATATCACTGCGATGTTTTTGTGCATAAAGGTTTCGGTGCGAAGGTCATTTCAGCTTTTAATTATTAAATGCACAATCATTTCTCTATAAGTTATTTACGGTGGAAAAACTTCCTTTTCTGTGACATAACGATCATTACAGAAATATTGAGTTAATTAACACGTTTAGTTTCAGTTTGATCAAACATGTGTTTAGAATAATGAACATTTCTTTCTTTCTTGTCAGTTTTCTGCTGGGGTTTTAAATTAAGCGTAAACTTAAGCTGAGCTTAAACTTTAAGATAAACTAATTAAGTGTCTGCAGATCTGATCAGTCAAAATTAAAACTTAAAATCCTCCATTTTGATTTCGGCTGATCTGGACGCCATATTAAAATAACGATACCAGGAAACAAATAGACGAAGATTATTAGCCAATTGGTCTTAAGTCTGCAGATAAACTGTATCAACATGTGATCAGAGTTGAGTAGTAACTAATTACATTTACTCAGTTATATTTACTTTAACGTTTTAGAACAAAAGTACTTTTATGAGTATTTTTACTATGCTCTACTTTTTGCTTTTATACGAGTCATTTTATTATGAAGTATTTCTGACCTTACTTGAGAAAAATTTCTGGATTTTCTACCCTCTGGATGTAAAACAAACATGTTTTAACCAAAAATTTCACCAGACAGACACTCACCTGCAGCTTTTGTTACATTTTCATCAGTTTTTATTGAAAGAAACTGATTTGGAAAAGTTTTCTTTTGCCCAATTTGTTTTTGTTATTTGTAAAAATTATTGTTATTTTGGTCCTTAAAATACCAGAATTTCCACTTAACTTTATATTTCGGTCAATTTTTGGCTATTCAAGTAACATTAGAGAACTAATGTATATAATTAATGTTTTTATTTCTAACAGAGCATCGATGCTGAACCGGACCACTTCCTGTCTCCTGGTTCTGATTCTGTGTTCTGCTGCTCTGGGTGAGAATCTGACCTTATCTGAAAATATGACTGAATGTTTTAAACTGAACTTTAACTCAGAGCATGAAGGACGTCTCAGGTTTCTTTAGGAATAATTACACTCTGAGTTAGCAGATCTGATATCACTGGATCTATTTTCCTGTCAGTGTTTTGATCAGAACTTTTCATCTGAGCTGTGAAAGAAACTTTTACCTGAAGCTTCATGAGAAAATGTTTTAAATCGTCCGTCAGCATCTGAAACATCAAATCCTGGATATTTAAGGTTTATTTTAAGATGAACCAAACCTGCAGCTAAACATGCAGGACAGCCGTCCACTGGGACAGGAACTGGACACATCACTGCTGCAGTCAGAGACGTAAACTTCCTCTGGTTGATTTTATCTTCAAACTAACTAGTTCCACTTTAAGCTGGAAAAAAGCAAAACTTCTAGGAGTAGTTTTACTACATTATGGTTTAATATTATTAAGAATCATTGCTGCTCTTGAGTAAAACTTCTGGATACTCTTGCCAACAAAAATAACTTTAATGAAGAAAGAAATAAAAAGCTATTTTCACCCAAACTGTACGAGACACAGGCACACAGTTTATGTTGAAGTGAGACCTCTTGTTTTTATACCAACTTTGATTCTGTGGTGCCATTAGAGGAGATTAATAAAATACAGTAAACCCAATAAATTGTCACTGGAAGTAGATTACCTTGTTCTAACATGCATTACCTATTATGAGTATTAATTTTATACAAAATTTGATATTGTAAGAAAATAATTTGTTATTTTAGATATTTTAGATGTTGAATTTTGCTTACTAAACGCTAATAAATGATAATGAAATTAAAAGTAGGTTATTGTGATTTGCTTTAGATCTTTAAGCTCTTTAGTATGAGACACATTTCTTCAAAAAACAGAAGAAATGTGAATCCAGCGTTTATGTTTGTGTTTTTACTGGACTTAATAAGATGAAACACCAACAAATATTCAGATCCAAAACTAATACAAAGTGATGGTTAAAAGTTTGTTACCTTTAGAGTGTCAGACCTGCATTTACCAAAGGCTTCCATCCTTTTTAAACTAATTAGTCAACAACCAATCAGAAGGCACCGTTTAAAAGAATTAACATTTTTATTTTCTTCAAATAGCAGAGTAACAACTGTAACAAAATAACATTTTGGAGGTAAAGGTGTTTGGAGAAACCAGCCTCAGCAGCCCAACCCCTCCCAGTGTGAGGCACGGTGGTGGAGGTGTGATGATGCATCAGAACTACTTCATCAAAGTGTTTCTGAGGATTTGTGTTGTCATTTCTTCCTTCTGTCTCTTTCTGACTCCTGCAGGAAAATCTCTGCCCACCTTGAATGAAACTCTGGACGTCTACGAGGCAGAGGAGCACTCGAACGCCACACTGACATGGATCCCTCCGGATCCGAACGCCACGCCGCCTGACTGGCTCTACATCGACCTGAGTAGCATGGAGCCGCTGAGGAGGATTTATCGGTTTGACAGCAGAGTTCAGCCTGAGACGTACACAGATGATGAGTTCAAAGGTCGACTGCATTGTGACCCCCAGCTGGTCGGGAACGGACGGATCCGGTGTCTCCTGACGTGAGGCTGAGCGACGCGGGTCGGTATCAGTGGTACGTCGTCACTGATGGAGGAAGAAACCTTAGACACTGGGAGCTTGTGGTCAGAGGTGAGTTTTAATCTTCATTTTCTGGTATTTTTTATGTTTTCCACTTTATTATAAGGTCTGGAAAGCTGCGTTTTCATTACCAATGTTTGCAAAACTGTTTTTGATATTTCACCAATGTAAAAAAAAAAAACACAATTTTGAGGTTGCTGTGTTTCCATTAAATAGGAAATGCAATTCAAATCACATGTGAATAAGTTTGTTCATGTGATAACTCATTAAAAACATGGATGAGTCAGATGTAAATATTCAGATATATTAATAATCCAGCCGTGATGCTCATCATCTTTTTGCTCAGTTTTTATGGTCAGTGGAAAAACAGCTGTGGTCAAAAGACCTGCAGATGAAAGAAAACTGAAAAAAATGTTCCAAATATGCACAAAACTTTGTCAATATTCTAAAAAACATAATTTTGCAGTTGCAGTGTTTCTATTAAAGAAGAACATAATTAAAAATTACATAAATAAGTTTTTTCACGTGATACATATTTAAAAACATATTTAAAGTTCTGGAGAATGCCATCATTCTCCTGCCACTTCCTGTCGACTTCTCACTTGTTTCCTCATCCTGAAAAAAAAAAACATCTTCTCGAAATGCATTTTTTCAACATTGGGTTATTTCCATTAAGCAAATTTACCTTTGCAGTTCCAATTTGTAAAGTTTTAACATCAATGGAGACGCAGCTACTGATTTATTCTTCATTTTTCTCTTTGCAGCTTCCATTCCTCAAACCCAGGAGGAAACCCAAGAGCCGGTGGATCGTGGGAGGTTTGGACTTTGTGTTGGTTTGGGTTTGTTTCTGCTGGCAGCTGGAGGACTCGCCCTGCAGTGTGTTGCTGGTTCAGGTTTCAGGTTGAGCTCAATCATCTCCAGGTTTAGAGGGAAGTAAGACATAGATTCACCAAAATTAACAATCAGAATCATTCCCAACGTTTTTTATTTTTTTATTATGATCCGATCATCTGTTGGAGGAGACCTTATGACCTAATGACCTAATGACCTAATGAACTTATGGCCTTATGGCCTTATGACCGTATGGCCTTCCCAAAGATCGTCCCGTCTTCAGCTGTGTGTTTTCTGGTTTCCAGAAACTGAGAAGTGAGTTCTGGAGAATGAACAGAACTTGTTCTGGAAATGTTTTGGTTCATTACAAATGCACTTTGCACTTTTACGGCAGCGTTACAGAAACGGCGCTGCTATCAGTGGAAACATTGGTAGGAAATGTTACACTGACAAAATAGTTTCTACCTCATAGATGTAGCGCATAAACATGGCCGACCGTAGTCCTTCCTTTAACACAAAGGTTGATGGGACGATAATCTGCCATGACAGGTTGTGGCCACAACCTGAACTAGCTACCTCGACGGCTCAGCTGGTACCGAGGAATGTAGACTTAAGTCTTATTTTAGCCAAAAATAAGCTTGTTTACAGTACGGCAATGCACTGAACAAGGTCAGTGTTGCTGATGTTTCACTGTGAGGCTTCACTCAACAAGTGTCAATAAGCAATAAGCTGAATACTTGAATAAGCTACCTCCATGAAGGAAATGGTATGATCCGATTTCCATGACTGTAAAGTAGTAAACATGGCGGACCATGCATGGCTCATCCTTCAGTTCAGCGGTTTGAGGCAGAGCCGCTGAACGAGTCAAAGTCTCTTTGGCCGGAGACGGAAAACTAGATCACGTCTGATACGCTTTAAGCTGTTAGATTGATCATAGAGGAGAAGTGCATTGTGGGACATGGTATTTTGAGGAACAAAACTAGTGCCGAGATGCCAGACATGCGTAGAAATGCATAAACTACTGACCATCTTAGTCTGAAAGAAGACTGCTGCCCCCTGGTGGTCAGAAAGTGTGGAATGAGTTTTAGAGAAGAAATGAAACTTATTCAGAAAGTTCAACAATGTTGAATTACTCACAAATGCACATTAATAACCTGATGGTGCTCCTCGAGATGGCTTTTAGGGAGGAACGATTGAACAAAATCTTCGTTTAAGCTGTTAAATTGATCATTGAGGAGAAGTGCATTGTGGGAAATGGTATTTTGAGAAAGAAAATTAAAAATACCAGGTATTCAAAGGTGCATTAACTACTGATCATCTGAGTCGGAATGACTGCTGCCCTCTGGTGGTCAGAAAGAGGAAAATGAACTGAACTGGAAACACAGCGATAAATAAGATGTTTAGTTCAGCATCAGTTTCAAGAACTGAACTTCAGATGTTACAGCTTGTTATTATCTCTAATATTGAGACAATAATCATAGATGATGATTCAAGTCCCTGAATCGACGACTCCGCTGCCATGATGTTCAGTTTCAGTTCAAAGCAGCAGAAAAGATAAAAATGCTGAATGAACTTGAGATGATTTTTGTTTCTAAATCAAAGAATCTGATCTTCAGATCTTTAAACTGAGTTTTCAATATGATGACGACCTGCTGGCTTGATGCACAACTGGCTTCATAAAAATCAACAAAAACAGACAAATGATCATTTCTGGCTGTTAAAACATTAAAACAATTTAATTAGGGTCAAATTTTGACCTGATTGGTTTCATTATTCTATATAATCTGTTGGTGGTTCAATACATGAACTTTAATTCTCCAGATTCTCTCAATAAACTTTATTGATCACTGATGTGACAGACAGTCTGAGCATCAAACCAGCAGCTTTACTCTCATAATGAATGAAAGATTTTCTCTTTCTGTAATTTACTCTCATGTTACATTTCATATATTAGCAGAAAACTTCATCATATTCATGTTTTAGCAAACACACAAAGTTTAGATTTCTGATCTTTATGGTAAATTCAAAGAAACATTCCCAAATTGAAAATATTTCCTTCAAGTTTTTCCTGTAACTTTGATGTCAGTAAATCAATAAACTGATTGTAAACATCTGTCTGTGTGAACTTGTCTAGTTTGTTAATCCACAGTACTAAGCCAAGCCCCTAACTCCTCCCAAACTCTAGCGGACTGACTACTGACCAGCTCTC
>NW_006801317.1:8892-10688 GCF_000485575.1 Poecilia formosa
TTACCGGCTTAGATAATTTTAGCGACTAGGAATAAGTCCCAGGGTCATTATTTATCTGAACTAAAGAACGTACGAAGCCACCCTGATTTACTAGGACCACAAACACTGGTTTTACAATAATCAGAAGAATTTAATCTAGTTGACTGAATTAATTTAACTGTCCACAACATCAAATTAGACTTTAGTATTTTTATTAGCAAGCTTTAGCAAGGGAAAAAGACATACAGCATTTCAACAAAAATTAAGAAATTAAAACTTTTAAGAATTTCTAGAAATTACTCCTACTATCTCCCTACACTGTGTCTTAATCTAAATAGAGGCTTTGGGGGAGGCAGTTTTTCACTCGAACCCAGATGCAGAGACGATCTTGGCAGCAGAGAACTTTAACGTCCATGGATGGAGTCCTGTCTTTGTCTTGGCAGGATCCTTTTAGAATAGATCCAAAGTTGAACTGGTGAGAATCCTCAATGAACTCAGTTCTTTATCCAAATACGATCTTTGTCTATTCCCCATGTCCACTCCAGCATCGTTGTAATCCTTTGAGTTGAGCGTGGGGCTGCAGTTGAATCAGAATCCCGGGTTGTGGGTAAACGGATCTTGTTCCTTCCTTGTGCAGCGAGCAGTCTCATCGTCCCGGGGTATCATCACGCAGCCCTCCATTGATTCTGCATCTCCGTCTGCTCGACTCGAAAGCTGCGGAACAAAGAACCCCGATCCTCCTGTCTGGTGTCTCTTTATTCTTATCAGCAGCCGCTCAACTCTTTCAATTCCTCTTTTTGGTCGTGTACGTGTCAGCAGCCCACACATCTGCGTCTTGGTTGGCCTCAACCTTCAGATGAACTTCCTTGTTCTTTAGAGCTGAACTTTCTGAGGTTCTCTATTTGCCCTCTGCACCTGTTTCCTTCATGCATCTCAAAAATCTCACTTCCTGTTTCTGCTTGGACAGATGTTCTCATATCCATCACCATCTTGGAGACATGATGTCTGTTCTAATGAGCTAATGTCTTGGTCACCTCTGTTCTCCTATCAGTTCCTCTTTTCCCCCGACCTTTCACTTACCATCTACCTCCAACACAACATCAGTGACCTTTAATTACAGTTACACATTTCACCACATTTCAAGTTCAATGTCAAAATCACATTTATAACTTTTTAGTTTCTCTGATTTAGCATTCATTTATCATTTATAATAACCATTACTTATTAGTTACTCTTATTATAATCATGATGTGAGTTATTACAGACATTTCTGGAAATCTAATTATTTGACACCATGTTACAGTTACTTTTTTCACCTGTAAGTATTTCCATAAGTTTAAGAGTAAGTGTTAAATATTGTTATAATCAAACCAACATCAACCATTGGTTAAACCAATATTAATTATTGGTTTAATCATAAGTTATCATTATTAATTTAAGTATTTTATCCAATTACTCAAAATGTTTAGATTTTATTCTTTAAACCTTTAATGCCTTGAAATGAGCAGTCTGAACTACTTTTATTCACTGCAGGCTGGAAACTTCCTCTTTCTTCAGGAAACCTGCTCTTCCTGTTCCATGACTCTTTTTCTGCCTGATTATGGTTTTTTTATGATTAAATAGAAAAAAGTAGAATTAAAGCAGGACACAATAACAACACACACAACCAGATTAATTTTATTACCGTCTGACTCTACTGTTGGGTCTTGATGTCACCTGTGTAATCAGTTTTAAAGATAACTTTATTCATTGTTATTATTAAACTAAAATCTCCAGCATGGGGAAGTGGGATGAGCTCGACTTTTTCTCGACACCTG
>NW_006801317.1:11576-12661 GCF_000485575.1 Poecilia formosa
TGAACTAGTGTTGTTTGGTAACGCATCATTACCATCATTATCCCCACCATGTGGACCAGTGGTCTCTCTGGCCTGACGGCCTGCTTCGATCTCTTCCTGACCCCGTTTCTGTGAGTCCTGTTCCTGAGTCTTGAGTAAACTCCTCCGGTTTCTCCTGAGTACTTGTCCATCATCCGTCCGTATTTCGTATGACCTGGGGCTCACTTCCTAGAGGACAGTGGCCTTTCGCTCCCACATGCCATGATCCTCAACTCTCACCGTGTCATTCTCTTCTAGAGCCCTCAGCCTCCTGGCTGTTTTATCATAGTTCTCTTTTTGTTTCAGTTTGAGCTCTGTTTGCTTTCCCATCCACTGTTTCGTGTTAGTCTTCAGTGATAGGTGTGGCAGCGTTGTACGCAGCTTGCGACCCATGGTGGGTTCTCCCCACCACTGGCATGTGGGGAGAACCCACATGCCAGTGGTGCGGTGCGGTAGCTCAGCAATGCAAGGTAAGGGTCAGATCCACTGTCACTTGACTTCTTTAACAGTCTCTTAATGATCTGGACACCCTTTTCAGCTTTTCCGTTCCCTTGTGGATGCAGTGGACTGCACGTGATGTGTTGAAACCCATAGTCCTGTGAAAACTGCCTGAATTCTCTGCAGTTGTACTGTGGTCCATTGTCACTAATGACAACTAATGGAATCCCATGCCTGGAGAAAACGCTCTTCATGTGAGTAATTACTCCAGCAGCTGATGTGTTAAAAAGCTGGGCTATCTCTGGATAGTTAGAGTGATAATCTATTATCACAAGATAGTCTTTACCATTCAGGTGGCATAAGTCAGTTCCCACTTTTTGCCAGGGTCCTGTGGGTACATCTGTGACCAACATGGGCTCTTTTGTCTGCTTATAGTGATGTTTAAGGCACGTGGCACATGTGGATATCATGTTATCAATTTCATTATTGATCCCCGGCCAGTACACTGCCTCTCTGGCTCTTCTCCTACATTTCTCAATCCCGAGGTGTCCCTCATGAATGCGGCGCAGCATGTCTTGTCTCATGGACTGTCGGATCACCATCCTATTTTGTCGGAGCACCAGGCCCTT
>NW_006801318.1:0-1543 GCF_000485575.1 Poecilia formosa
TGGTCCTGGACCTGGTCCTGGACCTGGTCCTGGACCTGGTCCCGGACCTGGTCCTGGACCTGGACCAGGACCACTGTAAGGCTCCAGCTGGTCCACATCCAGGACAAGAATAATGAGCAGGCCAGTTCCTCATTTTACTGCGCTCCTCTGACCCCTGGTGGCTACTAGTGAGACTGCAGGAGCTGATTGTGGAAGAAAAACATTAATTACTTTATTACTTTAATTTATGAGCTCTGACAGCTCCAAAAATTATTAGTGTGATAAAATAATTGTAATACTCTGTTAATTATTACAATTATTATTATTCACGTTAGAAAATGAACATTTATTGGACTGAAAGGAAGGAAATGATATAAATGACATCAACGGGATAGAAGCATAAATAATGTGTACCTATCGTCGTTCCGTCTTCTCCCATAATGCACTTCATAGAAGTGATGATTTGCTCCACCACAGGAGGAGACATGGAGGTGGCGTACACGGCGCTGTGGGAGTGGCAGCGCAGGTAGTCGATGAGCTCCTGCAGCACAAACCAAGCAGCTTTAACTGGACCCAGTCCTGCTCAGACGGGCCAGCACGGCTCCGGTCTCCTGCAGAACCTCACCCTCTTCCCTGCGATGTAACCCCCTGCGGCTCCGAAGCTCTTGGTGAAGGTTCCCATCATGACGTCCACGTCACGCGGGTCGAGGCCGAAGTGATCCACCACGCCTCTCCCCCTGGGGCCCAGGGCGCCGATGCTGTGGGCCTCGTCCAGATACAGGTAGGCCCGGTAGCGCCTCTTCAGGGCGATCACCTCCGGCAGCCGTACTATGCTGCCCTCCATGCTGCAGGAGCAAACAGGCGGAGACGTCAACCGGCTTCTGGAAGTTTAGAATCGTCCGATCTGATGCAGACAAACAGTCCTGACATAAACACAGACATAAATATGATGACTTGCATGTTTACTAGATAACTGCAGCAGGGCAACAAAGTTAGATACACCAACAGCTTCACCAGCTCAAACACATGAAAACAACTTCAGTCTGACCAGTCAGTGCAGTTAGGAGTAAAAATGAATAATGAAGTGAAACTGACAAATGGGTTGGATATAAATATAAAGTTTATTATCTGGCTCAGATTCCTCAGGTTATGATGCAGGACCTGCAGCAGACTGGGAGGAGATCTGGGGTTTTCCCCAGCTGCACCTCGGTCACATGAGCAGAACTTTAAATTCTTCTACCAAACTTATTATACACCCGTTTGCCTTCGGAGGACGTTTCCTGATGCTTCACATCTTTGAAGAAGAGCAAAATATAATGGAGCACATTTATGACCAAATGTCATAAATCTGGGCAGCGTCAGGGGCCCAACAGGACTGCACTGTTAGGGGCCCAAGAGGAGGGGAGAGTTAGGGCTCCGACAGGAGGGGAGCATTAGGGGACCAAGAGGAGGGGAGCGTTAGGGCTCCGACAGGAGGGGAGCGCTAGGGGACCAAGAGGAAGGGAGCGTTAGGGGACCAAGAGGAGGGGAGCGCTAGGGGACCAAGAGGAGGGGAGCGCTAGGG
>NW_006801318.1:2290-12392 GCF_000485575.1 Poecilia formosa
CGTTAGGGCTCCAAGAGGAGGGGAGCGTTAGGGGACCAAGAGGAGGGGAGCGTTAGGGCTCCGACAGGAGGGGAGCATTAGGGGCCGGCCTCACCTGTAGATGCCTTCCACCATGATGAGGATCTTCTTCCAGGGCCGGTGGGTCCGGGGCTGGCCGTGAACTATAGCTTCTCTCAGCAGTTTCTCTAGGCTCTGCATGTCTGTCAGACAGAACCGCTCCAAATGAAACAGATCAGCATGAAGGATCAGGCAGACACTAAAACCACTGATGTATGACTGGGACACTGTTGAGGATGGAGAACAAGGCCTGCATCGTCTCTGGGATTTATCACACACATTAAAAACAGACTCAGACCGTCTGATAGATGGTTCTGTTGGACTGTGTCCACCGGCAGACTGAAGCCTTGGCATATCTGAACCTGCAGGAGTATCTGCCTTCCTGTGATCTGACCCACATTCACCAGAACCACAGCCTTCAGGACCAGGATGTCCTCCTGTTTTCGGCACCTAAAGTCTGTGCAGAATTTGGAAAAAAAAGGCCTTAAAATGAGTCAGATGACTGGATCAGATTAATTAGGGTTCTGCCCCTTTAAATGCACCCATTCAGCTCCTCTGGTGAGGCTGAAAATATCTGATTGTAAATATTTTGTCTGGTTTTAAATCAGAGTTCATGTGTGTGGATGTCAGTTCTGCTAATGCTAAAGCGCTAACTTCAACCATGTTGATATCCATGTCGCCCCCCGCAGGCCCAAGTCTATCATTACACACTGCGAGGTTTGGACTTCAGGGAGTGATTGAGACTCAGATTATTTTCCTGACCTTCTGCTCAGTGAATGCACCACACATGGTAAATGAACTGAATTAATACGGAGCTTTTCTACTTATTCAGACCAATCAAAGCTCAGGCATCCAGTCAAATTTACACACCAATACACAGATCAGCAGGCGACTCCGGGTGAAAACTGCCTTGCCCCAGGGTACAGAACCCTCCAGCTGCTTCACTGTGGAAGAAGACTGACTGAGATCATTTCAGCTGCTGGACGGGGAGAGAGAGCAAGGCTTTCAGCAGGTAACAGGAAGATGCTAAAGGTGGTTTAAATGTGAGCTGTGATCTGTGACTCACTGTTGTGTTTGAAGACCCTGATGGTGGAACCGGACAGTCTGGCTCCCAGGACCAGAGAGGCGTGGTTCAGCTCGTCACTCAGAATCAGGCAGCCCTGCAGAGTTAAAGGACAAGAAGAAGGAGGACGTTCAGGATCCACCGTTCCTGGTTCTCTCTTGTAAACGTGAAAGAATAAAGGAAGAAATGTGGAAGATGAAGAGCAGAGTGGCCTCACCTTGCCGGTAAGAGCCGGGATGTTCATGGAGTTGGTGGCGAAGCCCATCCCAAACGCCATGGCCGACTCCACCCCCAGAAACCTGGCCAACAGGTCCTCCATCTCCTCATGGATGTCCAGGTTCCCTGAATCACAAACATTTAAAAGTCCTGAGTGATCAGCTGACCGCTGCAGAGGAGACGCGTCATTTAAAAGTACTAAAAAATGACAATCATCAAGTTAACTGGAATCTGGCTGGAAACTGTAATGAAAGAAGGAGAGAAACAAAGAAACAGGAAGGGAAGAAAGGCAGGAAACGCGTCACTGAAAGCTGGAACTAAAAGGTCAAAGGTCGTCCAGGTCTTAGTTTGGAAGTGTCTGCCGCAGCTTGGAGCAGCTTTCTCAGAGGATGCAAAATCTTTGGTCAGACCTGGAGGGTTTTCCCTGCAGCATCGTTAAAAGCGTTTGTACCGATCTCCTGCCGGGTGCTCGCCACTCCAACGCCGTACGCCATGCTGACCTCGGCTGCAGCGTCAGCACAGCGGCCCGTGTTCTCAGCGAAGCCCAGGTAATTATACGAGCCCAAGTTAATGACGGCCTTCACGGTCCGGCCCGTGTATCTGGGAGGAGAACAGAGACACAGAGGGGAGGCGGTGAAGGCAACTGGGCGCAGCACACCTGCATAGCTGGAATCACACCTCAGAACAGGAGAGACCAGGACTGAGGAGGTCAGAGGGCACGAGGGCACCAGGGCGAAGGGAAGGACAACAAGGAGGAAAGGAGCGGAGCTGTGGGATGTTATCAGGCTTCAAGTTTCTCCTCCAGATTTAAAAATGGTCAAAATGTCCAAACAGTTAAATGTCAGACTCATCAGACCAGCAGAAAGCTCACTGCTTCACACCGAAGGCATCTACAGACCAATCTGGCTTCTTATGTAGCTGTTGGAGAGACGGCTTCTTCCTTCTGATCCGGTCCAGTTGTTTAACTGGATCAAATGCTAATGAGGCGCCGGCTTGTTGCCCCTGTGAACTCTGACCTGATGACAGACCAGCACCAGCAGCCATGAACTTCCTGCTATGCTAACCAGCCAGTGGGCAGGTCTTTGGGTCAGACGGGGCAGATCGCCCGCTGAGCCAAACTGGGTCATCTCAGAGTGATTTACTGAGTCCTTCGCTTTCAGCTGCTTTGCTCTGATGGTGCAACATCTTCACAGCCTCAGCAGCTGCTGGTGACTGGAAGCTTACAGGCAAAATTAACAGCAATAATTTGGGTTATTTAGTTATTTTTTAACTGTTATTAATTTATAAATATCACAACTTCAAACTACTTAATTAGCAAGCTAAATATTTATTTTACAAACTAAATGTTTAGTTTGTAAAATAAATATCCAGTTTGTGGCTCGCCCAGGACCTTCTGGCTTTAAGGCAGCGGTGCGTCCAGAGTTGTCCAGGTCACTGGTCAGAAACATGCTCACTGCAGAACTAAGCCACTCACTCAAAGGTCCAGTTGTAGTCGTGGGACACCCGGTCCACCAGGTCCATCTTGGCTCCTGGAACGCTGCAGACGGGCCTGTTCCAGTTGTCCCTTATCCTCATGTAGAGGTTCCTGGTGTAAAAGTTCTCAAAGTCCTGGTAGAGCGGCACAAAGTCCTGAAGAAGGGAAGGAGACGGAGCAGGAGTTGGAGGATGAGAAGGACTTTCATCCCAAAGCTTCCAGGTCCAGATAAGACCTGGAAGCTGCCAGGTCTTATCTGGACCCTCTGCCTGCAGGAGGTCAACACCAGGAACTGGAGTTTGTCCACTTGGTTCCTAGACGAAATTATGGGGTGATATCATATGCTTTAAGTAACGTTGTGTCAACAGCAGCAGCTTCCTGTCCCCACATACCTTCATACTGAGAAACAATGTCGTTCACTGTGAGACGTTACGCAACAAGCTGAGACATCGTCTACATAAGCTTCCCTGCTGCTACACACGTCTACAGAGGAACTCGTCTGGCGCTGCTGCACGGAGAAATCTTAACTATCAGGTTGAATCAAAATAACTTTAACCCCGACTGCGCAAACTGTCATCCGGACCTGAGAACTGAGGCGGACAGGAGGGTTTCTCCTGCTCCTCCTCACCTTCTGCTCCTCCTTCTCCCTGGCGATGTGGCACCGCTCGATCTTCCAGTGACGCAGGAAGTCCCGCAGGTAGCCGAAGACGGTGAGGATGCCGTAGCCCATGTAGGTGAGGACGGCCACCAGCATGGGCGTCTCTTCAAAAGACTCGAGGAAGGGCCGGTTGTACAAGTCGCCATGATGCGGCGCTGCATGGAGCTGCAGAAACAAAGACAGCATCATCCTCAGCAACTTAAGCAAACATTTGATTAGACTCTATTGTTGATATTCATGTCTCATATTCATTAGATTAATTAGAGCAGATCCTTCATCTCCATCCTCCAGAGTGAAGCCGTGAGTAACGGCCATCATGACCTTTTCCTTATTACTAGATCTCTGTTTCATGGCAAAGAGCCCATTAATAGAGGCTCACTAAATATTCTGCTTTCAGGGCAACAAGGTTTAGTCACTGTGACCCAAAAGGTTATTCAGAACCAGAGTCAGACCACTGCCAAGTTACAGAACCAGCTGACTCAAAGCAATGACCAGATCTTCTGTGTATCTGAAGCCCAAACATGGCTGCAAACCTCTGCTAAACCAGGAGACCTCGCCGGTAAACAGTCGCCTTCTGAAGCTAGAAACCAGGAGGGATGTTGGACCTGCTCTGTTGGAAAGTCGCCAGTTATGCCTGTGGAGGTGAGAACACGGCTGTCAAGTGAATTAACAAAACAAAAGGTGTAAATCCATCCGCGGCTCTGATTAAACTCATAAAATGTATCAGATATTTCACACAATCGCAGGTGAAGCCAGAAACTCCTGGTGTGTCTGCTGCTCAGAAATGCAGAGAAATGTATTGTTTTGTTGATTCACCAAAGTAATCAGTGAATCGTTGACCTGCAGCTCTACTGGACACCTGCCAGGTGAAATCTCTGCACAAAAATGTTTTGTCTCACAATGTTGACAACATTTCTACAATTATCTTCTGAAATTGGTAAAAAAAAGTAAATTAAAGCCTGGCCTGACTGTCTGGCCCCAAAAATGACAGATTTTTTTATTTCTGGTTAAATCTGTGAGAACTGAGCTCTGGCTCAGTTTGCACTGGATGCACAGGAAAACCCTGACAGGTGAGGTTTGGCTGCCAGAGGAGGGAGGAGCTGCTGAGGCCGTGAAACGCTCCTCCTGTCGTCTTATTAAAATAAAAACCTGTCTATGCCAACACCGTTTCGCTTCCACTGCCTTCTGGATTCCTCTGCAGCATGTGGCTGGTCATGCCTCTCTGGGTCAAACAGCTGAGGGAGCTGGACGCCCGTCATGTGCATGAACACGGCCGAGGTCCGGTCAGCAGCAACCCCTCTGTGTTCCTGCAGAACATCACTTCCATTTCTAGGGTCTTAAACTTTGGACACAATTTATTTTCAGGCTGAAATTTTCATTGATAGGTTTTAATCTTCTAGAAAAATAACATACAATTTTTGTCTTTTAGTTATATTGGTTTTTGTTTAAATTGTGTTATTAAAACGATAAACGACAAAAAAAGCACAAAAAATTAAAATGTTTTTCTTTTAAAACAATGTTGATTTAAAACATTTTATGTGTTGAATTTAAAGTGGTTTCAGAAAAATTTAATCTGAAGTTTCTCATTTAATGGTTCTACATTTATGTTATAGCTGTCAGATATAAGTAAAAAAAATCAAGTAAAATGATTTTAATATTTTTAATCGAGTATTTCAAACTTTGCACAATTTTCCCAGAGTTTGGAAACCTTGGTCTTAAACTGATTTTTAAAAATGTTTTTTGGACTGAAAAGGAAGAATCCAAACCAGTTTTTGAGGAGCTCCAAACATCCCCAGAGTTTGAAAAATGTATTTAAATGTAATTAAAATAAAACAACATCCACAGACTCATCCTGTGATGGAACATGAGCCAGAAATAAGGATCCCAAACGAGTCAGTAGCAGCAGAAATGAAATCCTGTCATAAACACTGTCATAAACATGACAGTGTTTATGACTGTTTATGACAGTGTCATGTCAGTCTTATGCACACCCCTTCAAATAAAGTGTTAGCCTGTTTTCTTCATCTCGTCTCCAGGCGTTTGGGGAGAAATCAGCTGATTCTTCTAGTTGCATTTCAAGATTAACTGGCTCAGTCGCATAATTAATTTCAACTTTCATTCTGATATCAGGAACTGAAGGTTTGATAAGCTGAGACAGGATTTCCTCCAAACCTTCACAATAAGAGCCTTTAACATCAAGTTAATTATGTCTGATTATAACAACTTACATTTTACTGTCTGAGTGTAAAAACAACTGTCTGAAAGCTGAAGCCTAATTATTTACGTTAGGAGCGGAAGCGACGTCACACTGTGTATCAGAGAGCAGTCAGCGTTCCTCGGACTGCGCATGATCAAATGGTTATCTAAAGTGGTACTGATGCTGTGTTCAGCTTCTTCTGCCTGCCCTCATGCAGGGTTCCTCCAGGCAGAGCTGCTCTGCAGAAGCGCCTTCCACGTTATCCAGTCTGAGTGAAAGTTAGCTGAGTTATAAAAATGAAGAGGTGCACAACCCGACACCGCAAGAGGCCAACGCACGTTTGGTGCGCCCCATCGCATGCGTCAAACCTAGCTTAACTATGCAGTCGACATGACACAAGATTAGACTTAAGCATTTAAAATGGACATATCATGTGTTTAAATCCTTCATTTTCCCATTTAAGTCACTCAGTTGTTGGCCAGAGGTCCGTCTGAGAGCAACATGTTTTGCTGTCTCTTTAAATGCCAATGAGGCGATGAGAGCGTCCATTGCTTTCATTGCAAACGACGAAATGGAGCACAAAGAAATAAAAATGCTGGAATCGGAAAATTGGTTAGCCGGAAGTGCATGACCTCGGTCAGCAGTTCTCAAGCAAATAAGTAGTTCAAGAATTAGTTCTGCACTCCAAGAACACAAAAAATAAGTTCATTTTACACGATACGTCCCCTTTAAACCAGCTGAACAGATCACCAATGACTGAGTTATTACTTTAAATTAATCATGCTTAATTTTTATCTATTGCTTTGGACTCCAGAATTGAAACAGAGAGATTTGGGGCATAAAAAACTGCCTTGAATTTAATTTTATTAATTAACGTCTAAATATTATATTCACTTACAGGTTTTCTTTGCTGATCCCAGTGTGAACATGTGTAAAAGCCCAGATTCGGATTCGGCACCGACAGTATGCACTAAACAGAACCAGATCTCATTACCCAGTGCAGACTCATGGCAGCCGCTCCCTTCAGCCGCTGGGAGGGCGGCAGCAGCAGACCGACCCGGTCCAGAAAGTAAGCCGAATTAAACAGCAGCGCTTGGGGATAAAAACTCACTCATGTCTGCCCTTCATTTGGGATGCTGCCTGAAAAACGACTTCAAAATGTATAATCAGGAATAATTCAAATGGAGTTTTGCGTCCGAACTTTAAAGCAGAAAACAGGGAAAGGCTCCGGGAGCTGCTGCGTCCCACATGGACACAAACCCGCACAAGTTGGATCTTCAGACCGCATCAGCAGCAGCTTTCTGCGGTTCTTCGCCGTCCCATCCCGGGCCTCACCTCTTCCTCGTCCCGGTTCCGGTCCCGGTGACGGCTCTGCTGCTGGAGGCTCTTCAGGAAGCCGTTCCGCTCCGGTTTCAGCCCGTTCCTTGCATGCAGACACCCTTCCCCGTTGCTGGCAGGTTTGGACGCGGGGCTCTCGGTCATCGCTGGGAAAACGGCCGTGGAGCCTCGGCGGTAACTGGCATGTATGCCCGGCCGTCCGGCTGCGGTGCAAAGCGGTGACAGTATCCGAAGCTGGGCACGTTAACGAACACACCCCCACACACACTCCAAGCTCTCTCACATAACGCGTGAACAGCCCACTCACACACACAAACACACACCGATGAACCTGCAGATACAACCGCCTGATACCGGAAATCAACGCCCCGTTAACCAACACAACAGCGTCTGATGAAGAAGGCGTGGCCAAACATATACAGGGGGCGTGGTCTAATCTGATTCAGAGAAAACCAAAACAGTCCAGCATCACTAAGCTATGGAAGCCCTGAGCTGCCAGAAACAGGAAATTAGTTTAAGAGCAGTTTCTCGTTAAAACAACAAAGTTTCTCATTATAACGAGATATATAAAACTTTTTATAGCAAGATTCTTATTTTATTAAAACCAAAATATGTTCTTATGATTGCAACAGTCAAACGGTCCCACAGGATGTTGCAGTGCCACAAGTAAAAAACTATTGTGTGCAAGTTGTGACAAAAGCACTTAGCCTATCAGTGAAGCTATCAAGCCCAAAATAGCCTCTGAATGCTAACATGTAGCAGCAGCACAGACGTCCGGTAGGCATTCAGATCCTCCAATTATAACAGCAGGGTGTGTGTGGTGGGGGCAAATAGAGGAGTGCACCCCCACAAGATGCCACCCTGGGCAGTTGCCCATGTGGCCCATATCAGAAACCACCACTGATCATATCTGTATCTCCAAAGACTCGACAACAGGCAGCAGAGCTGCTGGACAGGGAGCTGGTTTCAGTCATTAAAAATCACTGTTCGACTCAATAAAATACAATAAAATGGTCTCAATGTGCTTTACAATGCAGTGTAAAGTGTGGAACAACTTTTCCATCGTAGCTGACTAGAGAGAAATCCAAAAGCTGGATGAGTTTAAATATCTGAATGTCCCACATTAAAGTGTCTAAAACCATTAAGGCCAACCCAAACTGTCTTCGTCTCATCAGATCAGGTTTATGTGGGAAAACTGCTCAGTTGTAGCTGCATGTTGTGATTCTGTCTGTTTGGAGCAAAGCAGCTCCATCTGATTTAAAGCTGCTCTGCGAACAATCACTGAAAGTTTTACACCAATGAAGCGGCACCAACACAAAATACTTTAGAAATACAATCTTTTTGCTATTTTTTAAAAATATACTTGTAAATATATCAACAGTCTCGTCCGAGAGTTAGTGAGCAAATGATTTTAAAATCCAGAAGCACAGGAGTCGTAACTAGAGATAATGGAGACTGAAAAAAACAAAACATCATTTGGTGAAGGTGGCTTCTCATTCAGAGGCCCTCATACCTGGAACAGTTCACCGTCTGAACAGTTCCTGATGGTGAACTATTCAGACGGCGAAATGTTCAGACGGCGAAATGTTCAGACGGCGAAATGTTCAGACGGCGAACTGTTCAAACGGCGAACTGTTCAGACGGCGAACTGTTCAGACGGTGAACTGTTCAGACGGCGAACTGTTCTAGATGGTGAACTGTTCAGACGGCGAAATGTTCAGACTGTGAACTGTTCAGACGGCGAACTGTTCAGACTGTGAACTGTTCAGACTGTGAACTGTTCTAGATGGTGAACTGTTCAGACGGTGAACTGTTCAGACTGTGAACTGTTCAGACTGTGAACTGTTCAGACGGTGAACTGTTCAGACGGTGAACTGTTCAGACGGTGAACTGTTCTAGATGGTGAACTGTTCAGACGGTGAACTGTTCTAGNGGTGAACTGTTCAGACGGTGAACTGTTCTAGATGGTGAACTGTTCAGACGGTGAACTGTTCAGACGGCGAACTGTTCTAGATGGTGAACTGTTCAGACGGCGAAATGTTCAGACGGCGAACTGTTCAGACTGTGAACTGTTCAGACTGTGAACTGTTCAGACGGTGAACTGTTCAGACGGTGAACTGTTCTAGATGGTGAACTGTTCAGACGGTGAACTGTTCAGACGGCGAACTGTTCAGACGGTGAACTGTTCTAGATGGTGAACTGTTCAGACGGTGAACTGTTCAGACTGTGAACTGTTCAGACGGTGAACTGTTCAGACTGTGAACTGTTCAGACGGCGAACTGTTCAGACTGTGAACTCTTCAGACGGTGAATTGTTCAGTCGGTGAACTGTTCTAGATGGTGAACTGTTCAGACGGTGAACTGTTCAGATGGTGAACACCACCCATGTTCCTTGTTCTCCGTCGGAGCCTTGTCTGATGTCAAGTCTTTGTTGTGTATTGTCGTGTGTCATCCCAGAGCTACCATTGTGTCTTAGTTCCTATTGTCATTGTTCACTATGCTGCCTGGATTTCTGTTCTCGTTGGTGATCTTCATTAAAACTATCATCATTTCACTACAACCTGGATCCAACTGCATCCATCCTCACCATCAAACCTCCATTTCATGACAGTTTATAACTGTGACATAATAAATGCATAACATTGTGAATTTATGACTTTGAAAAATTAATATCCATGTATTTTCCTCAATAATAGGCTAAATAAACCAAAACATTGAGGGTTGTAAAGGCAGCTCAAAGAATTGTTTGCTGCCCTTTTCCCTCTCCGATGGATATTTACATCTGCTATAGAGCTATGCCTGCTCCGAGACAATTAAAACACTAAATTAAATATTGAGTTTTAATTTTAAAACTCAATATTTAATTTAGAGTTTTAATTGTCTCGGTGCAGGCATAGCTCTATAGCAGATGTAAATATCCATCGGAGAGGGAAAAGGGCAGCAAACAATTCTTTGAGCTGCCTTTACAACCCTCAATGTTTTGGTTTATTTAGCCTATTATTGAGGAAAATACATGGATATTAATTTTTCAAAGTCATAAATTCACAATGTTATGCATTTATAATGTCACAGTTATAAACTGTCATGAAATGGAGGTTTG
>NW_006801319.1:0-9534 GCF_000485575.1 Poecilia formosa
TAATCAGTTTTAAAGATAACTTTATTTATTGTTATTATTAAACTAAAATCTCCAGCATGGGGAAGTGGGATGAGCTCGACTTTTCTCGACAATGGTCAGTGGAGCCTTTCAACCGGAAACAACCAGGCCTGGCTGCTGCTGCTGCTGTAGAGATGAGTGCTGTGTACGGTGGCCCTGAGGTGCAAACCACTTCAACAAATCACAAAAACACAACATTAACGAAGTACAATTACAACTTACAAAAACATTTTTGAATTTGTTGAAGTGGTTTGTACCTCAGGGCCACCGTAGCTGTGTGTGAAAAAGATTTAATGAACAGGAATCATTCTGTAGGGTCTCCAAACAGGCCTCTGCACCATGATCCATGTTTCTGTGTGTTTATTTTGAGTTTTTTCTGTGTGGTCCTGTTCCCTGTGTGTCTCTGTCTCTGCGTCTTCCCCATTGATTGTTCCCAGCTGTGTCTCGTTCCCTTGATTACCCCTGTGTGTATTTAGTCCCACCTGTTGTCTGTGTTCCTCGTCGGGTCCTTATCTTTGCCTGTCTGTGTCTAACGTGTCTCAGTCAGTTCTGTCCTAGTTTGCTGTCTGTTAGTGCGTCTGCCGGCTCAGTCGTACTGTTAAGTGTCGGCATCTGCTTGTTTAGTCAGTCTTGTATCAGTTGCTACTGGCATTTAGCTGTGCGCTAGTTTCTCTGCCGTGCTGCCTGTCTTGGACTGTCTGAGCATCACCATCATTCAATTCATCTTATTCATCTACATCCTGCGTCACTCCTCACCACCACACACCACTTTGACACAAACTGGCCTCTGCACCATGATCCAGATTCTGTAATCCAAAAACCACCATTTGTCTCTTTACATCCAGGTTGTGACTGAATTCCTCCTGGAGTTTAAACTTCAGGATTATTCAGCACAGTCAAAAGTTATCAACAGTTTTTTGCTGCATCAAAGCATGTGATCGTAGCCACGCCTCAAACCCCGACCATCTGCCATGAAGGACAAAAGGTGCTTTAACTTCCACACACAAGGTCAGACCTCGCAGTTTATGGCCTCATGTATTAACTTTACATACACACAAAATATTAGTGGAACATTTTATCCACAGCTCGGCATGAACAAAGCTGAACTTTGAATGAAAGTGTGCAGTAATCCACACAAACATGTCATGAATACGTGTCAATGAGAGCCAGCTCCCCACTTCTTATTCCTTTTACTCCTGAGCTCCGGCTCTTTGGGTCGGTCCTGCTCCTGGCAGAGCCGTGAGGTGACTGGTAGCCTGGTGGCCTGATGGCCAGTCCCATGAGGACAGGAGCTGTTTCCACTATGAGCCTAGAGGTTTCTGGGTAAATACAGTCGTGCTCCCGTATTTCATATTGCTCAATAAAGAGCTTATTTATTTTTGAAGCCTGTGCCTCCCTGTTGTTTGTTAAAGCTCGTTGGTCGTACTACGTCTGTAAACGAAGCTCCTGGAGAGAGCAGCAGCTTAAAGACATTGGAAATAGCAGACAGAGCAGCTTCATTGTTACTGTGACCGGTTCTGATTCTGTTTTGGTTCTGCTGGTAGACCTCTTAATGTTTTGTTCATTTGTTTGTGTTGGATAAGAATTAAAAGTTTGATTAAAATATTACACAAAAGTAGAAATACCTGCTTCCGTAACAAATAAAATGCATAGAATTAGGCGAGTAAAGGGCTTTTCATGACAACACTGAATGCAAAGAGGCTACAGATGATAATGAATCGAGAGCCGTTTGGGAGCCAAAAGAACCGGCTCTCTGAAAGGAGCCAAGCCAAAAGAACCGGCTCTCTGAAAGGAGCCGAGCCAAAAGAACCGGCTCTCTGAAAGGAGCCAAACTTTCCATCTGTGACTCTTGACTTCCGCTCTTGTGTCGAGCTCTCTGACATGAGTATTTATTAACGGCAAATAAGATATTGATTAATTTGTGGCTCAACAAACAGTAAATCAGTAAAGTTTAGTGTTTTAAGTTAGACTTCTTGTGTTTCTGGTGTTTTTTAAAGTCACATCATCGTGATAAGAGACGTAGCGTACATATATAACTGTCGGGCAGCGAAACCAGGAAATGGATTTTTTACCTTGTGCCTCGTTTCTCTTGACTCTGATGTCTATGATCTTCATCTCTACAGGCAAGTTTCTGTGAGAATGATTTAATTTCAGTTATTTGATATTATGCTTTCTACTCTGGTTGTTCATGGAGACGCGTCTTTGTCCAGTCAGTGGTCCGGTTCATGTTTTTGGTTTTCCAGCAGAGCAGATAAATGTGTTGGTCACATGAAATCAAGACTTTAATTTGGATGAACAAAGACTGACGGTGACCAGAAACCATCTGAGTAACGTCGGGTTAAGATGGAGGTTGTCTGGTTTTCAGACTCTTTTCCTCCAGGGCCGTGCCTAGCCATTTCTGTTCCCTGAGCCCAAATGCATTGTGGGGGCTCTCGCCCTGAAATGCGCAATAATACAGTATTTGTTAGTGGATTTTGCTTTATTTAGTCGTGGAAGATTGACTGGCCTGTGTGTGTAAATATAGTTTAGGAATCTAACTATTAAATCTGATCTTTGCCCCTCCTGGGTCGACATCTGCTGCAGTCCATGAGTTCCCAGTTGTTGGTGTTAAAAGCTCCACTTTGTGCTTTTATAAAAAATATTTGTCTACATATTTGATGAAACTGTCACCATGTAGTTGCAGCAGGTATGAGACAGACGATCAGTCCAGGACTGAAAGCTGCAAACCGACTGATGCTCTGCTGGGTTTCCTTAGACAGAAATGTTTTAAACTGCTATTGAATAACTAATTGAGTTTATTGATTGATAACCGGATCAATTGAAATGAATGTGACTGAACTGAAATGACTTTCTCTTGTAAAGAGCCTGGAGACGACATGTTGTAAATAAATAAACTGAAGTGAATCAAACTATTTCACACCTCACCCAGTGCATTCTGGGATGTGGAGTCATTTCTGTAGTGCATAAATATGATTGAATGTTTTGATCCATTGGCCTTCAGAGGGACATGTGAGGGAGGACAGGCGTTTATTGCATGGTTTATCAATTATTGGGATAAATTTCATGATAAGAATTTTGATTTATCATTATCGTCGTTCCAATTAATGTTTTAAAAAACTCCAAACTGGTCGTTGTGATTATTTTTTCTATTTTCTCCACTGTTTGTTCAGTGAGAGTAAAAATCAAACATCTGATTAAATGTAGTTTCTGTGTTCAGCTTAGTGACAGAAATCAGACGAGACTTTGGTCCTGAATAAATGTTTCACTGACCAGCATGTTGGTCAATTATTGTGTCATGTTTATCATTACTGTACAAAATATGATGAAAAACTTTAAGTCCATATCATTCACCCCTAATGTGAGATTTTTAAAGCATCTCTACTCTTATGTAAAAGGCAGCACAGCTGAATAAATGACCTTTAACCTCTCTGCTCTGTTTCCTCTCCTGCAGATCAGACAAGCATCACAGCTGAACCTGGACAGAACACATCTCTACCATGCAGATCTCCTGATAATAAACCTGTTGTAGTGGTAGAGTGGATCAGACCTGATCTGGGGTCAGAATATGTTCTTCTGTACAGAAACAGGAAGATTAACTCAGATCACCAGCATCCATCTTTTAAAGGCCGGGTGGATCTGCAGGACCGACAGATGAAGGATGGAAACGTGTCTTTGGCTCTGAGGAACGTGACGACTGACGACAGAGGAGCATACGAGTGTCGAGTCGTTCCCACAAACAGCCAGATGGAGGCCGTCCTCACCATCAACCTGGATGTCCAAACGTCTCCAGGTGAGTTGTTGTTTGTCTCTGGACACTAGCGGAACAAGTGAGCGTCGGGCCGGGGGGCCGGGGCCAATCACCGGGCCCCTAACCAATCACCGGGCCCCTAACCAATCACCGGGCCCCTAACCAATCACCAGGCCCCTAACCAATCACCGGGCCCCTAACCAATCACCAGGCCCCTAACCAATCACCGGGCCCCTAACCAATCACCAGGCCCCTAACCAATCACCAGGCCCCTAACCAATCACCGGGCCCCTTACGTGGAGTGAAACTGAAACTATAAAGGGGGGCGGGGGGTATTTAACATTAAATACACCCTTCTCAACAGGCGAGGCGCACTTTCTCTGCCTATAATCACATATTTCAATGACTTGAAACCATTCCTCCCTCCATGGCACCTCCAGGCCCCCATGTGGCCCGGTTTGGGGGGCAGCAGCCCCCCCCCAGCTCCCCCTATAGCTCCGCGCCCGTCTCTGGATCAGAGTCTCTGCAGGTTTCTGTATGCTAACTCTGAGTTTGGAAACTCCAGGTTTTCCATTCCAGAAATAGATATAAATTTAAACATCATCTCTTCAGTGGAGCAGCTGAATGTCATGAATTTCTGTCATAAACTCCAAATGGCATCAAACCAAAAATGTGTAACTAATGGAGCATCTTATGACCTGGACCCCACATGTTGGTGCAACCAGATTTTTATTTGCTGAAACTTTGACTGGGTACTGATTAACTTTCCAGTTAGTTTTCCTTCACACATTTAACCCTTCACACACCATAGGTTTTATTTAGCCTTAGTGCTAATTTGTCCTCATCCACTTCCTGACTGTGACATTACTGTATTCAGAATAAATTGGTTTATTTCTAATTCCTCATTTGTTTGTTCTTCGGTTGACTGGATCTAGCTCTGTTATAGAGTGTTGGCTTCTGTACTTTCACTGTAAAGTTAAGATATTTAGCATGAATTCTGCTGAGTTGTAAAGAGACGTCGTGTTTGTCCTGTAGATCCTGCAGTGCTTGCTATTTCAGAGTTCACAAATTCATTTGAACCATCGACAAATTTATATCTAATTTATTAATTAATGCCATTGGACTTTATAGCTATTGATTTTATATATAGAGATTATATTCACATCATCACTTTTCTTTTAGATGTTTTCTAAAGATGTTTTAGTTGAGAGTCTAGAAATCAGCTGGTCTGAGATCAGATGATGATCTTCAGTCATTTTCTACCTGAACATCAAACTAACACCTGGTTCTGTTCTGCAGGTGAACCTGGTGGAGGGAACAGAGACGGATCAGGTCTGGTGGTTGGTGTGTCGGTTGGTCTGGTTGTTTTAGTAGCTTTAGTTATTTTTGTTGTTTATTTGAACCGTAAAAAAGCTCTATGTTGGAGTCGAAATCCAAATCAGCCTGTAGATCCACCTGAAGCTCAGCAGCCTTTAACGGATCAGAACCGACCAGATGAGCAGAAAGTCCAGTCTGACCTGCAGGATGATGGATCCAGAACCTCAGCAGATCCTTCATCCAGAATCACTGACTGACTGTTTTCATCGTCACCAAGAGGAAACATGAACTGGTACCAGATGTTTGTCCTTCACCAGAACCAAACCAGAACCATTACAGAACCAGAACCGTTACAGAACCAGAACCGATCTAGAACCCGTCCAAACTGGACTGAAAGCTTCATTATTATAGGAACTGAATCAAACTGGGCTGCAGTTTAATTCAGGATCAGTTTGTAACTTTTAGACGTTTCATCTGGAATTAAAATGTTTTTATTTCATCTGTCACTGAACTGAGCTGCTTAAAGAGACAGAGTCTTTTTATTTGACTATTTATTCAGGATGGATCTCAGTGAGAAAATCTGCTACATTGAACAGTCATATTCCATAAATTTGAATATTACTGAAAGGCTAATTTATGTCAGTGACTCAATTCATAAAGTGAAACTGATTATTTCTCAGATGTTTTCAGGCCTTTATTTCTGTTAGTTATGATTCGCTGTTTAGTTAATGAAACACATTAAGATTAGGATATGACATCAGATAAATAAAAACTATTTTAAAAACAAATGTCCATCTAATAAAAAGTGTGTTTAACTGCTTAAAGGTTATTTTCAAAAGATATTTTTAAACTGACAAACAGGCCTCATCTGCACATATACTCTAACTTACAGTTGTGGTCAAAAGTGTACATACACTTGTAAAAAATCATAATGTTATGGATGTCTTGAGTCTCCAATAAGTTCTACAACTCTTATTTTTCTGTGATAGAGTGATCGGAACACATACATGTTTGTCACAAAAAACAGTCATAAAATTTGGTTCTTTCATAAATTTANGAGTCCCTGCAGGATGAGATCTAGATCCTCCAGGATCAGCTGATGAAGTGGTTCTAGGTCCTGTAGTTACCATGATCAGCCTGTCTGGAGGAGAAACTGGGACCATCTGTGAACCAGTAGCAGCTGGTGCTATCCTGACCTGGTCAGACATACCAGAGGACTGCATGTCCTGACACTCCATCAGGTTACTGTGGAAAGATGCACTGATACATAAATGCAGCTCTTAAGGCCCTATAAGTTCAGAGCTAAGAGAGACCCTGACATTAACCTGACTGATGAACCAAAGTGAAGCACAGTTAGCATGCTAATCATGCATGCTACACACCTAAGCTAACACAGCAACCTTCAGGATCCCGAAGCCACAGGATCAGGGTCAGGTGACCTGGACATGAGGTCATGTGACTGAGGTCAAGTAGAGAGGTGGCCATGAAAAGTGGTCAGTCCTCCTTCACCAGACAAACTCCCAGCTCTGCTGGTCCAAAGCAGAGCAGGCAGACTAACAGTAATCAGATTACTGGACCAGGAGACGACGCAGCTCTGATGAGGTTTCACCCACTGCTGTGTCTTTCCTCTTTCTGCCAGAAGGTGGCGCTCCAGCAGGTGCAGCTGGTTTTATCAATGTCCCTCAAAGAGCATCAATGACCCGACAATGACCTCATAAAACTCTTTAATTCCTAACATGTGGAGACTCAACACCAAGAGACTCACAAAGCCGCTGACCCTGGCTGCTAACGCTAACGGCAGCAGTGACCTTTAGCTGCATCCGTTGACCTTTGTTTAACCTGATGCCAGTTTTCAAGGATGATGTTACAACAGCATCTGCCATCTTGTGTAACATCCTCCCACTTCGTCTACTATATAACTTACCAGGTAGTCTTCCTTCACACACCTTTAAACCTTCACCCACTATTGTTTTTATTTAGCCTCAGTGCTAATTTGTCTTCATTCACTCATTTTCTGTGTTGTTACAGAGTTTACACATTTAATCCACTGTTATATATCCAATTCATTAATAAATGCCCTGGGATCTTATTAATGGCTATTGATTTTTAAACAAGATAGTAGTCTCCCAATCTAGATTTTTTGTTTTATTTTACAAGAAAAAAGCTAAACAAAAACAAAGATTTTAAAATAATGAACATTGTTAGTCAGAAACTTCTCCAGCTTCATTTTTTCTGCTATGATAAGAGTTTAGGAATATAAAATCTGTGTAGAACAGCACCACCTCAGGTTAACGAATAGAAAAGCTGCTAGCAGCAGCTTATAAAAGGACTGTGTTACCATGGTGATATTTTGAAGATTTAGCTTTTATTTTGAAAAGGAAATACAGGATTTTCCTCAAACTCAGTTTTCACATAATCACTTTGATGTTTTCTAAAGATGTTTTAGTTGAGAGTCTAGAAATCAGCTGGTCTGAGATCAGATGATGTTCAGTCATTTTCTACCTGAACATCAAACTAACACCTGGTTCTGTTCTGCAGGTGAACCTGATGGAGTGAAGAGAGATGGATCAGATCTGGTTCTGGTGGTTGGTGTGTCAGTTGGTGTGGTGGTTGGTTTGGTGGCTTTAGGTATTATTCTTTATTTGATCCGTAAAAAAGCTCTATGTTGGAGTCCAAAGCCAAATCAGCCGCCTGTAGATCCAGCTGGAGCTCAGCAGCTTTTAACAAATCAGAACCAACCAGCTGAGCAGAAAGTCCAGTCTGACCTGCAGGATGATGGATCCAGAACCTCAGCAGATCCTTCATCCAGAATCACTGACTGACTGTTTTCATCGTCACCAATAGGAAACATGAACTGGTACCAGCTGTTTGTCCTTCACCAGAACCAAACCAGAACCGTTACAGAACCAGAACTGTTACAGAACCAGAACCGTTACAGAACCGATCTATAACCCGTCCAAACTGGACTGAAAGCTTCATTATTATAGGAACTGAATCAAACTGGGCTGCAGTTTAGCATCAGGATCAGTTTGTAACTTTCAGACGTTTCATCTGGAATTAAAATGTTTTTATTTCATCTTTCTGTTACTGAACTGAGGTTTTTATTTTACTTTATTTATATGAGACACATTTCAGTGAGAAGATCTGCTACAGTAAACACAGTCATATTTCTTAAATTAGAATATAATTAATTTATTTTAGTAACTCAGTTCATAAAGTGAAACAGATTATTTAACAGATGCTTTCAAGCCTTTATTTCTGTTAATCATGATTTTCTGTTTAGTTAATGAAACACATTAAGATTAGAATATGACATCAGATCAATAAAAACTATTTTAAAAACAAATGTCAATCTAATAAAAAGTGTGTTTAGCTGCTTAATTTCAAAAGATACTTTTAATCTGACAAACAGGCCTCATCTGCACATATACTCTAACTTATTAAATATGACTGTATGTGTGTGTTTTATAGTTTTTCATAAACTAAACCTTTTGTGTTAATTGTTCTTCCTGAAAGCATCTCAATCATTTCATTTATTCAGTTTCTGATATTCCACTGGTTCAATGTCTGATCCTGTTTCTGTTTCTTAAAGCTGCATGTATGTTGCTTAATTCTCATCTCTGAGTTTTCATATCATTATTAATGGGTCGTTTAATTTCTGTCTGACAGAGACAATGTTCGTTGCTATGGAGACGGTGTTGAGTCAGAACAAAAAATTTCATTTCATGTCAGAAAATCTTGTGATTTTTTTCTGTAATGTTTAAATATTTTCCTGTTAAGGTTTTTGATTCCATGTTTTTAACTGTAAACATCTTCAGTTCCAGCACGTTGCAACAAACATGTTTGAAATAATTAGGAAAATGAAAAACATTGATGCTATTTTATCATCCAGAGCTTTGATCAGCTGTATCTTATGTTATTATGTGTTATTGATAAATCTGACTTGTTCCTGAGGTTCAGAGCTTTTCTCCCTGATGAATCCTGGAGGTTTGAAGGTTTTTCTCCTGCATCTCTTCTGGATCAGAGCTGCTTTTCCTCAGCTTGGTGAACCTGAAGCTGCTGCAGTTCAGACTCCGTCCTCCAGGAGGAGCTCTAGGGAGAGTCTCCATGGTGACAGCTGGCTGAGGGTTTATCCTCTTTTGGTCCAGCTCCTCATTTTAAACCTTCTGAAGTCGCTCTAATTGAACTGGACTCATTTCAAGCTCATAATGTCAAACAGCAGCTTAGATTCAGTTAAAGTTTGAAAAATGTGTTTTCAGTTTGTGTCACAGTTTGAATTTCTGTTGTAATAACTTGTAAAATAACTCTGGGCTGATTATTGAATCATCTGAGGTCAGCAGGTCAACCAACATGTTCAGAAAGCAGAAATCAGAGCAGATGATGTTCAGCTCATTCACATCAATCCTGTATATTAAAAATCATAAAACACAAACTTACCGTCCTTTAAATCG
>NW_006801319.1:9784-10037 GCF_000485575.1 Poecilia formosa
CATTAAATACTGTTAATCATAAAAATATTTAATAAACCACTGATATACATTTAGTGTTTATGTAAGAAAATATTTTGAGGGTTTTTCAGCCATTGTGTTTCCAAAACTAATAAAATAATCCAGAATCTAAATCCACAACCAGCAGGTTAAAGATCAGATCGTCCAATCAGCTCTAAATCAACAATCTCAATCTGTTAAACGTTTCTGGCGCTAAATTCCGGAGCCTTTACTGCCCCCTGCTGGTTCAGAGAAA
>NW_006801319.1:10958-12812 GCF_000485575.1 Poecilia formosa
GTCAGTCAGTCAGAACCAGAGACCGTCTCCGTCCTGATGCTGGTTTCCTGGATCCATCTGATCCTGCAGAGGATCAGACTCTGACTGCAGCTCATTTCTGTTCCTGCAGTCCAGAGGATTTGATCCCAGAGTGACGGAGAGTCCAGGATCAGCTGAGATCTTCATCTGATCTGCAGGAGAAACAGAAGTTAAACGGATCCAAAGGACCGCTGGGTTCTGGACCGGACCGGATCCTCACGTCCTCAATAAAAACCTCATATATCCATAAGCTGAACAACATCCAGCTTCTTTATGAAAATTTATACCATCTGACCAACATTAAATGTTAAAATGTATCAATTAAACTCCAGATAGACATTAGAGGATCCAGCAGAATCCAGTAGCTGTTAGGGAATAAAATGTCTGAATCCTTAAAACTTTGAAAAGTAACAATGCTTTAACACACATTTATTTATTTATTTGTTATTTATTTATTTATTTATTTATTTATTTATTTATTTATTTATTTATTTAAATAAAAAAATTTAGGTGATTCTTGACAGGGTTTTACTGAAAATGATTTAAAATATAAAATAATTCATTTAAACAAATGTTGAATCTTAAGCAGAAACCATTAAAAACAACATTATTATTTTGTGTTACATAATGATAGTTAATTGATTCCCTGATCAGCAGCTTTGTTGTCAGCTGTAAACATCGCGGATCAGGANTTTTTCAGCCATTGTGTTTCCAAAACTAATAAAATAATCCAGAATCTAAATCCACAACCAGCAGGTTAAAGATCAGATCGTCCAATCAGCTCTGAGAACATGAGGATCCCTGACCCTGAGCAAAGGTCACAGTCAGGATCAGCAACTAACTGAACAATAACTGGATCAGAACATAACAGTCTGGGTCTGTGGTGTTCATGTTTACTGTTACATTATGCATTATTACTTCATCAAGACTTTTTAAAAATATTAATAACAAATCTAAAACAGAAATTTCAAAGAGTTAAACGTTTCTGGCGCTAAACTCTGGAGCCTTTACTGCCCCCTGCTGGTTCAGAGAAATAACTGCATGAATACAAAGTTTATCGTAGCTTTTTACTTTATTCTTTGTCAAATAATTTACAGAAAATGAAACATCTTACAAACAATTCACTAGTCTATCTATCTATCTATCTATCTGTCTGTCTGTCTGTCTGTCTGTCTGTCTGTCTGTCTGTCTGTCTATCTATCTGTCTGTCTGTCTGTCTGTCTGTCTGTCTGTCTGTCTATCTATCTATCTATCTATCTATCTATCTATCTAGCTATGTATCTAAGCTAGCTATGTATCTAAGCTAGCTATGTATCTAAGCTAGCTATGTATCTAGCTAGCTAGCTAGCTAGCTAGCTATATAAGCTAGCTATATAAGCTAGCTATGTATCTAGAGAGCTGATTGGCTGACAGGCCTTGACTCTGTTGGTTGTGGATTTATCAGGATGGATCAATATTACCAGATTTTGACATAAAACGTGAAAAAGAAAAAGTTTATTTCTTTAAAGGCAGATAATTTTCTGGTATCCATTACATCACCTGCTGTAACATTCAGCATCTTAAGTTCAACTCTAGTTCATGTTTTTCTTTTCTGTTTGTTTGCTGGTTTAATTTCACATTTAGTTTTTTGTCTAACTTAAAAAACACAAAGTGTTTCTTTAAATGAGCTTCCCAAACAGGAAATCCAACATTTATCTGTATAAAACCAGAACCAAACTGAGAGACGAACCTGTTGAGGAGGAGGAGCTCCGTCAAGTGGATGAAGCTGATTGGACCAGAACCTGTTCTTGGTTCCTCCATCGTCAGTCAGTCAGACCCAGAGACCGGCTCCATCCT